>NW_015557049.1:1057622-1069646 GCF_001515605.1 Sinocyclocheilus anshuiensis | reverse complement strand
TATATATATATAATAAGAAAAGACTAACTTTTTGCAACTATTTTGTTGAAAATTGTTCGCAGCTCAGTGGCAGAGATCTCCATGTCCTTAGGGAAGAGCAAACATTATTTTTATATTTAATTGGTCAAACATGTTTCATGTTTATCAAGGTAATTCATGAACATTATGCAGGGTCTAAAATAACTCACATCTCCTGCAAGTTTAGTAAACAGTCCCCTAAAGCCAGCATCAACCTCATCTTCAGACACTGTCTCCTGAGGAGTCAGAAAAGAGGTTTATTGATAATGTTCACATTAATAAAGTCAATGATAGCATTATAAGAGGAACACAGGAAAATGGGACTTACATCTTCTATGTTTGCCTAAAAAATATATATATATATATATACACACACATTGACCACATTTATATATTTTTTTATATTGACTACAACTATTTTCGTGCCTACAAACTAAAATAAGAATTTACTGTCATTCATAAATAAATAAATAAGAAAAACAGAAAAAGGAATAATTTCCTTCAGACCACAGAATTATTTAAATTAAAATAATAATAATAATAATAATTATATGTTTTGTCATTTCTTGGCAGGTTTCTTAGGACCACTTGTAATAAAGTAGAGTATAGAGTTTCATATCAAGAGCTTATCAAAAATTGTAGATAAAAGCAAATGTTTAATAGTTATTTTATTGCATGGGGGTTTTATTTCAAACATATAATTATATAAATTCAAATTTAGAATTCCTTGAAGCTGAACGTAATCTATGGACAAGAGAGTTCGCTTTTCAAAAAATTACTCTCTCCTATGTTTGTTCTGCTTTAAAATAATTAGACGTGAATAAATCGGCAGGTCCTGATCATATTGCTCCGTTGTTTTTAAAACTAGTCGTGACCGCTGACGTGTCTGTTTAATCTTTCATTATTAACTAATACATTCCCTAAGATCTGGAAATCAGCATTTGTAATTCCCCTGTCAAAAGGGGGTGATCCTTCTTTAATGGATAACTATAGACCTATATATAAGCTCTGTATTCTCTCAAAACCTTTGGAAAATCTAGTTAGCAAACAGTTGACACAGTATTTAAACTGTCATAATATTTTGTCTATTAACCAATCCGGGTTCCGTAAAGGGCACAGTACTACTACAGCCATTTAAAAAGTTTTAAATGACATTGTGGAGTCCTTAGATAATAAACAACATTGTTCTTGTCTTTTTATTGACTTATCAAAGGCCTTTGATACTGTGCATCTTGACATATTATTAAATAGGCTATTAAATACGATGGTAGGACTATCAGAAAATGTTATTTTGTGGTTCATTGCTTATTTAAAGGGAAGAACCCAATGTGTACAGATAGAAGGTGTTCAGTCATATCCTCTGGAGGTCAAGTACTTTCCAGGCCTTGAATCCATATGTCTGAAATTCAAGTACTTTCAAGTACTTTCAAGAAGCGTGGGAACACTGTGATAGTCCTACTATCTAAGCCTATTTAATAATATGTCAAGATGCACAGTATATATATATATATATATATATATATATATATATATATATGTTCAGCCACCTCTAAGCAACAATCTGTGGCTTTTTTACAGTCTGCTTTTGATATTATCCATAATAGGTTATGTTATTTTCAAAGTCTAAACTTCTCCAGAAAACAAATTGTTCTTCCGACTTCTCAGGGGAGCCAAATTACTTCAGTGTCAGAGTACAAATACCTGGGTATTATTATTGATAACACATTACATTTTGGTTCACACATTAAGTATTAGAGGCAAAAATTAAAGAAAAAGTTAGGGTTTTATTTTAGAAATAAGTCATGCTTTTCATTCAATGTGAGGAAGAAATTAGTGTCCGCTACTTTTCTACCAGTTCTCGATTATGGGGATCAGCATGCTCCCTCTTATCTTCTTGCCTCCTTGGATGCATTGTACCACGATGCTCTGAGATTTATAACTAATTGTAAATTTTCAACACATCATTGTGAACTATACATAAGAGTTGTATGGCCTTCTTTGAGTATTCGGAAAAAAATGCATTGGTATCTATTGATATATAAAGTCATATTGGGTTATTTACCATTTTATCTCCGTTGTTTTATTCAAAGGACTTTGTCTGGCAATTACTCAGTACGTTCTCAATCAAATGATAATCTTTGTGAACTTGGTAAAACTTCCCTTAAATATGCTGCCACTTCAGATTGGAATCTTCTCCAAAAGGAGATGAAGTTACAAAACTTGGTGACTTATAATTATTTTAAATCTTGACTACGTAATCTAGAGAGTGAATTAAAGGTGTGTAATTGTTTTTAATTGGTTATATGTTTGTATGTCGGTTTTAGTACTGTATGTTGTAACTTTGTTGTTTATTTGTATATGCAAACTTGGCTGCCTATCTTGGCCAGGACACTCCTGTAAAAGAGATTTTAATCTCAGTGTGTCTTTTTCCTGGTTAAATAAAGGTAATAAAAAAAGAGACAATCCTTACTGCATCTCAGACTGTTTCTCAGAGAACACACGCACACAGAAGTCTCCGTTCTTGTGCGGTTCGAATGTGGATGGGACGATGAGATATTCTCCAGGAGGAAGTTTGAAGCGGGTGCTGACTTCTCTAAGGTTGATAAAGGTCTCTGATCGAGTTTTCTGAGCATGGGTCAGGAAATAGTTCTTATCCAGATGAATGTCCTTTTGCCCGTGGAACTGCAATGAGGTGATCAAGAACCAAAGGGACAATAAACCAGATTCATACATTTTCTGAAGAAAATGTGAGTGGTGTTTGCCTGAGCAAAAGTCAACACTACTAGGGTGCTATGGGAGGTTACCCGGCAGTTGCTGGGGTGGTTTGAGGGTTTCTAGGGCATTACTAGGTGGTTTCTTGGTGCATTGAATGTTTTTTCTGTGGATATTATTGACCAGTATTTTTAGTAAAATATATTTCAAATGCTTCATTATTACTATTTATGTTTATTCTCTCAATTTTCAGAAATGCTTTTAAAGTTATTCCATTATGCTCACCTGAGGAGGCACCTAGAAGAAAAGAAAAGGAATAGTTGTATAAACAGCGCCCTTCACAGGTTATGTCATAAAATTTACAACAAAAGAGACATAAACATTTGTATCTTAGCATCCCCACCTCATAGATGGCATAGCCAATGGTGTGCATGTCCTCTCCAGACTTCCTCAGCCTACGCCGGTTCTTTTGGATCAAGCCAATCACAACACTGCAGCCCACTTCATCATCATCAGGATCATCATCTTCCTCCTCCAATTTGATCTTAAACTGAGGATTCATCCAGAAGGTGTCTGTGGAAGACAAATAATTAAGATGACAATTAAAGCAACAAGTTACAGTTTTTCAGTTTGCATATTTCACATTAATTGTTTTCACATATGCTACCATTAAAAAGTGATTTTTTTAATGTTTTTAAAAGAAGTCTCTTATACTCAATCAAAAATACAGTAAAATCAAGTACAATGAAAACAGTAATATTATATTTGATAAATAAAAATATAGTAAAAGCAGTAATATTGTGAAATATTATTTAAATTGAAAAATCTTTTTCTATTTGAATATATATTAAAATGTCATTTATTTCTGTGGTGCAAAGCTATTTTATTTTTTACAATTTGTACAGTGAACAAAAGGTTGACTCTGCCACTGATAGACAGTCCCTCTCCAAACTTGAGCTGATGCTGTTATGTCACGCCCACTTAAACCTTTTGGTCGGTTACAGAAATATAAGCATGCTTACATGGATGGTTCCTGCAGCCACCAGCCGTAGAGCCTCTTCTCCAGGTGCCATCAAATTTACATGCACTCCAGTGATTGACAGAGTCAGATGTCAGTGTATCTGGGGTCAGAGTGCAGATCTCTATGCGAGAATATTGCCTCACAAAATCTGAGAAGGACATCCTACACAAGTGCAAACAGGTAGTGAATAATTGTTCCAAAAAGAGCTTCAGTGTTGCGGTTGTATGGTTTTTAACTGAATTTTACCAGAACTCTCCATCTTCTGCTTTCACATTCTCACGTTCAGACGAATCGACAGCATTCCACTCAGAAGAGCTAAAATACGCAGACATAATTACGGTCAAATTAGGTCCAGCTATATTGTGAATATACTACTGTTTAACACTACATCAACTTCATTACAAACTTATGCAACTGCATGATATAGTAAATATACCTCTTGATAAATTAATATTGTTTTGAATTTTTGGGTCTTACTTGTCACTCCAGGCCCCCGTCCATTCCACCTGACCCCAAGGATTACGAACTCTGACCAGCTTCTCCTTTCGGCCTTGGTAATTAACCTGACAAGATTATAGATACACTGAACAAAATTATAAATGCAACACTTTTGTTTTTTCCCCCATTTTTCATGAGCTGAACTCAAAGATCTAAGACTTTTTCTATGTACACAAAAGGCCTATTTCTCTCAAATATGTGTTGCACTGCGTGAGGCAAATGGTGGTCACACCAGATACTGACTGGTTTTCGGACCCCCCCGGACCCCCCAATACAATAAAACTGCACATTTTAGAGTGGCCTTTTATTGTGGCCAGCCTACGGCACACCTGTGCAATAATCATGCTGTCTAATCAGCATCTTGATATGCCACACCTGTGAGGTGGATGGATTATCTCGGCAAAGGAGAAGTGCTCACTAACACAGATTTAGACAGATTTGTGAACAATATTTGAGAGAAATAGGCCTTTTGTGTACATAGAAAAAGTCTTAGATCTTTGAGTTCAGCTCATGAAAAATGGGGGCAAAAACAAAAGTGTTGCGTTTATAATTTTGTTCAGTGTAGATTATACATATAAATGTTAACAAGTAGAATGCTAAGGGATGACACAAGATTGTCAGAGAAATTATTCCATTAGAATTCTTAACATGTGTTATTCATTCGTCAACTGAAGATTTTCATCAAGTCTGGACTCCATATCTAGATTGTATTGATGTTTCTTTGAGTAATATTTTAAAGTATGGTATAGTATAATGCTCCTGTATGTCCCCTTTTTTTTCTTTAATTGTAATGGCTGGGCTTTGTTATTTGTTTTTAATTTAGGGTGTAAATTGTTAAAAATGTTGATTTAAAAGATGCAATAAAAAAAAAAAAAAACAAGTAGAATGCTACTTTTAGTGTAAGTCTCCTTTAACTAAGCAAATGCACAGGAAATCATTTGAATGTATTCTAATCCAAGGCATTATCTGAACAGTAATGCAAAGGGAGCCTAAAAAAATGAAAGACACTCAGATGACGAACCTCGATTGCTCCAGTAAGAGAGTAGGCATGTCCTTTCACAAGCTTCTGATAAGTGATGGCCTCAGAGTCTGCTGCATTGGTGATCTATGTAAAATAAGCATTATTTTACTGTATCTTATCTGACAGGATTTGAATTTTTGGGTGAACTAATCCTTTAACATCAGTTTGTGTGCTAAAGAGCTCATACATCTATGGAGCATCCCAACAGAGCTCCAGATTCCAGGGCCTTCCTAATGATTTGGAAAATGTTGGACGGGGCGTGTTTCAACTCGTACATTTCTGCAATCCCACCAGTGAAATCCTCAAAACCTTCTGTGGTGGAACCTCCAGACAGAGCTTCATAACATCCATTCACTCTGAATAAGAGAACACGGTGTCACACATGTGTGCAAAAAAAGAGTGAAACAGACTACCAACATAGGGTATAAAAGTATTGTACAACATTTGTGAGCTACATGTGTATGATGACTGACCACTCTGCAAAGCGGTAACAACATATTTATAATTTAAGGTAAAAGAATCCAGGTTTGCACAAAAATATTGAGCAGCACAACCGTTTTCAGCATTGATAATAATAAGAAATGTTTCTTAAGCAGCAAATCAGCATATTAGAATGATTTCTGAAGGATCATGTGACACTGAAGACTGAAGTAATGATGCTGAAAATTCAGCTTTGCCATCACAAGAATAAATTACTTTTTAAAATATATAAAAATACAAAACAGTTATTTTAAATTATAATAATAATGTGTCACAATATTACTGTTTTTACTGTATTTTTGATCAAACAAATGCCTTGGTTAGCATTAGACTTCAAAACTTTTAGTTTGTATACATTTCTTAAATTAAAAATTATTATAATTATTTTAATAATTTCAGCAGAATTAATTATAATAATTTTAATAGACTATTTTAAAGCAAAAAATAGACTAAACAAATAGACCGATTCTAAAATGTAAGCTAGACAGCAATTGTGGCTATAATGATGCAAGACAAACACATTCCAAACCCAACAAAAGCGGAGATTATGACTCACTTAGCATAGGCCTTCTCCAGCAGGGCGCTCCAGAACTCAGAGCCTGTGGCGGAATGAACAAACAGCACTTCTCCATCTCGAGTGGCCAATCGATCATCCACCACCACATCCACCCATTCCCCAAACTGCCACAACTGCAACCAGCAAAACAAATTTACTTAAATTAGGGAGGAATCACAGCAGATTAGATTTAAGATACAACCTCATAACTCACGAATGCTCATCATCAAGAGCCAAAGCACAGACTGATATGCCTGCTACATCTGAAAGGCCTGTGAATAATCTCTGGCGTCACTTACAGTTATGATCCGGAAATTATTTAAATGCTTAAATACAATTAAACTCAGTGGCGCAGCAAAAAGTGGAATTTCAAAATACAGTAAGGCTGAGCACATAGAGGCAGCAAGCAACCTCCCAGAACAAAATAGCAACTACTTCGCAAACTCTAACCCAAAATGCTTTATCAACCTCCTATCAAGGCTTCATTCCTTAAAACGTAATCTCTCTGCAAACATCCCAATTATTCAACATATTTCTCTTCACAGGCTGTCCAAGTGCAATGTAACTTTCATATCTACTTTGTTTACCTGAAAGTGGAAAATTCCAGCATAGTTTTGCCCAAAGCCCTGGTTGGATGGTACGACACGAGCAAAAACGTCTTCATTGAGGGTTAAGGAAGCAATGGCCGCTAAGAGCCAGCAATCACCTGCAGAAAGGAAACTCTTGTAGTTGTGAAAGTTTGATGAACTTTACCAGATTTACATATACAAAGGTATAATCAACGTTAATAAGGAACATTGACATTTTACCAAAGCACAGAAATTAAGAATGCAAATAAGCTAAAGCAGTTTAAAAATATTAAGACTTCAAACTTGAAGGCTTCAGTCTCCATGATTTGTAACTGAACTGGAAAAGAGCAATCAACTACATACATTTTTTTTTTATGTTCCAGAGAAGAAAGAAAACAAAAGGGTTTGGAATGACATGAAGGTGAGTAAATAATGACAGAATTTTAATGTTTGTGGTGAACTATCCCTTTCAGATAATTTCCCACATGCTCAATTGCAAATGCTGAGATTCAATCCTCCAGCGGTTTGTTTGTAGGCCTACATTTTTTGTCCCGCCCAAAATCCTGTGCATTCCATAATCTTCACAAAGACGACTCAGTTTAGCTGAATGCCTCTAAATAAACCGCCTTTCAGATTCTTCCACAACATGTCAGCTGACTAATCTTTGAAATGAGTATGCCCACAACTCACTGAGCTAAAAAACGGTTTCCTTTTCAGTTGAATGACTCAGCTTTCATCTTTCATACATCTATGACAATATGTTCCTGATGATATGATGTGCAACAACACTGAAAGTGTTACTATAGTAACGTTGAAACTGGCAGGCTTGATTTGCAGTTTCCTCAACCAGTATCATAACAATTTTAGCTCTATTTCGCACTATAAAACAATGAAGTAGGACTGAGAAACCATTTCATTTAATAATAATTTATGCCTCTCTGGAGTGTTTAGTGAGGCTACAAGTATTGCATGAGCCTTAAATCAAGCCTATGCACATGATGTGATCTCAAACTGACTAAATAAAAAAAGTGATAAAAAAAACAATAAAATCAAACTTTAATTAATAAATACAAAAATAATATTTTTTGTAAAGAAACGAATATTTAGGCAAATACACAAAAATAAGTAATTAAGTAAAATCTACAAAAAATGTCTAGCAAATGTCAAATGTACAGGAAATCGCCCTCTGTGTTATGCAATGGTGCAAATCACACCCCACTTCATGAGGATTTCTCCACCCGGCTAAACAGATTCATTGCAAGTAAAACAAATACGAGAGCTGAAAACAGCAGGCTAGTATTTTTCCCAAAAAGTGCACAAAGACTTCTCTGATGTGTGAGTAACTACAGGGTCTCATTTAATAGTGAGAATTAGACGGCAGTGCAATATTAATTAATTATGAGAGCGTGCAAACTTGTTTAAAGGGGAACAGAATACTCAAAGACATTGGGTGTGCTTTCTTAAAATGTTTCCACATGTTTAGATGGGATTTCCCAATAAAGTTAAAATGAATAACAACTCCAAGAGAGCTTCATAAAATGCAAGACATATTTGGTTAATCTCACACAAACACCCTGTGGACTTTTAAATCTGTTAGATCTGCACCTAGCAGGGGTGTTTGCTTACCTAAACCTCCTTGGCAAATATCTGTTCTTGTAGCCCCTCCAACAATAAACTCAGGATTGGAGGTCAGTTCCTGCAGAAATGGTAAAAAGCATTGGAAATTTGTTCTATGTTGCCAGTTTTCCATTTAAATACTCATGGGATGAGTCATGTGTTGGCAATGGCATATTTTGCCTTTTATGAAAATCACATTACCAAGAGTTGAATGCTTCATGCCACAATGACAAAGATAGATAGATAGATAGAAACGCATTTAACCTAGGACATGAACTGGTTACTACCTACATGATGCATTACTTTGGTAAAACTACATTTATGTTGCTTTGACAGGAACTCACCCCGGGTCTTTTCCACACAACACTTCTGGTTTTTGGCGATCGTGGACCGAGTTCGTTGAAGCCCAGCGATTCGGGAGCGGCTGGGAACGTTGGGTCGCAGAACAGCTGCCCACGGCTCAGACACTCACTTCTCAGACTCTCAAAGTTCTGGTTCAGGTACTTCACCGCATTGGCGTTCGTCCCAAAGCCAGCCGCCACGGCTCTCTTCTTGGCGAGTGTGGATGCCACGCCGGACATTTTCTGACTTTTTGCCCTGTGCTCCTTTGCAGCTGTAAAGCGTGACAGTGAAACATTTATGCATTTATGCTTTCACCCACTCCTCCTTCTAGGACAGGCGTGGTCCTAAGCCTGTAATTTGTGGGCCGTTCACACACGCAGAGGACGCGTTCTGCGTTCTTTTAGCGTTTAAAAATATGGCGTTATTTTAATGACAAATGTCGAGAGCGCATTATTGTAGCGCGAAAGCACATTAATATAATGCGCGAGCGCGGATCTCTCCGCTCGTGCGCGGATTTTCTTTTGCTCTCGCACAAAACCGGACGCGCGCGCTCAGATAGACGCTGCTCTCGTCCGGAGAGAGTGCACGCACTTAAAACATGTCTACTCTCACTCAAACTGTGTCCTGTGCACTCTCAAATCTCTCTGTGCTCATGCGCTATAGATATGAATTCTTTTCGCACCTGAATTAAATGTTGTCAAAAGTTATCAACCAATCAGATTTCAAAGATGGCTCTGTAATTTCTGTACAATTTAATACTACGTAGTCATAATATTAGAAATGAAACGGGTGTTTGGATGATTTGTAAATAACCTAGTTTAACAGTTTGGTCAAACCCTTCTGAACGATCTAAACAAACAAAAAAGCATATGATTCTTAAAGTTCATGTGGTCATATAGGTCTATATATATTGTGTACTTGGATTGAAATATATATATATATAAATATATCTTCTGATTTAAGGCAGAACTATTTAGATATGGGTCAGATGCACTATTCCCTAAACCTATACTTAAGATTTGGAGACCAAATATAACACTATAATGAATTTTTCATATTTGCCATAACATTACTACATTATATTATATGGGTTTAATGCATTTGCAGACAATGTAATTACATGTAACTGTCATATAACTGTATATTCACTGTTTTAGAGAAGAGTGCCATTGAATGTGTAGCTAATATTAAGTGGATTTTCATGAAAAAAAAATCTGCTCTGTATGGCGTTATTTTAATGACAAATGTCGAGAGCACATTATTGTAGCGCGAAAGCACATTAATATGATGCGCGAGCGTGCATCTCTCCGCTCGCGCGTGGGTTTTTTTTTGCTCTCGCACAAAACCGGACGCGCGCGCTCAGATAGACGCTGCTCTCGTCCGGAGAGAGTGCACGCACTTAAAACATGTCTACTTGGATTGAAATATATATATATATAAATATATCTTCTGATTTAAGGCAGAACTATTTAGATATGGGTCGGATGTACTATTCCCTAAACCTATACGTAAGATTTGGAGACCAAATATAACACTATAATTAATTTTTCATTTAAAAGTGCATAATGATAACCTTTGACAACGTTTAATTCAGGTGCGAAAATAATTAATATCTATAGCGCATGAGCACAGAGAGATTTGAGAGTGCACAGGACACAGTTTGAGTGAGAGGAGACATGTTTTAAGTGCGTGCACTCTCTCCGGGCTAAACGCCATAAAAAACAGCTGGACGCAGCACAGCGGAAAAGGAGCAGAACGCTGACCGTCTTTGCTCTTACACAGGAAGCGTATAAACTTTTTTTGGGTTTATACCTCAGACCGCCTTTGCTGAGGGAAAAGAGCTTCAGCTAGGCTTTCTGGTCTCCTGGCTTGGACAAGTCGGTCTGTTAACTGGGTTTACATGGGTTTGAGCACTTTTTATCTGGACATACTGCGTTTCAGTGGGAATGGTTCCAGGGGCATTTCTAGCCTTTCATTCAGCACTGGGGCATACTTTGATATGTTATGTTTAAAAAACTGTTATGGACATAAATAGTTTTTACCTGCAGTTCAGAATCGTTCACAAGCTGCTTGTGCAGATTGTTTCCAGCAGTGGGTTGTAAATATCCAGCTAATATCCCATACTGTTTTTGAGTGAGAAAGTGCGTGATTTGTCCGTACAAACGCAACTGGTGCTATCGTGTGCCTTCAGAGAACTTTAATACACTATTAAGTTAACATTATTATATTGCTGGTGCAGTGTCTTACTGGTGTGCCGATTATGCTGTATTTCCTTTCTTAGCTTTAGGATAATGGTTAAATTATAAAATAATTTCAACTCGAATGAATATTTCATGTCCTCGTATTTATTTATTTGGTGAGTCGCCGCATAAGCCGGATAATGTACAGTCAACCGGTCGTTTCCGCATTATCTTTTATATATTTTGCATAATATTTAGGCTATATTCACAATCACAGTTCTCCCAAACTGTATCTAGTTCATAGGGCTGCAGAGATCTATGTTTTCATGATGGACTGCTGCTGCCCTCTCGTGTTTTGAGCACAACACACAAACGAGGAATTGAAGACGTACTTTATTTTTCCTTTTTTGTGTAACAGTTTCACCAGTAGTTCATAACTCAAATATTATTTTATTGTACTACAAAAAAACAACAACAACAACAACAAAGAGAGAGGCTCACTCGTGGAGGAAACATAGACGGCCTTCCTTCTACAATAGCTTAAGGCATTATAAATAATATAATATTTTATTACAAAGTAATATAATATATATTAAATTTGAGAATAAGTTAGGTCTGCCAGAGGAAAATATAGTTATTTTCAGCTAGGATAATTTTAATGCTGTCTGAAGTCTTTGATCTATCTAAAGTTACATCACATACAGTCCTTGCTTCAAGTTTTTTTCTGGCTCCTCCAAGTACCAAGTTTCCATTAATTTTGAAGCTTGCCCAGCAGAGGGAAGTAGAGTGTCAGGCAAACACATTGAAACTCTGAGGCCTAGTTATTAATCGTTTACCAGATGTGTCTGAAGCAACCTGACTTGTTCAGTGCGGTAAAGGATAGTATTCTCACACAAAATGTGAAAGGATACATTTAATATAGCCTACTTTTGATTGTGCTTTTTCGTAGTTTGGGAGCATAAATAATCCACTTTTTTGGGTTAAATTATATATAATATAATATAATATAA
>NW_015557049.1:1055037-1057570 GCF_001515605.1 Sinocyclocheilus anshuiensis | reverse complement strand
TAATATAATATAATATAATATAATATAATATAATATAATATGAAACGACAGAAGGGTGGCAAGTTGCTGTTATTAGGGCGCGAATTATCGAGAGCCTCAAGTAAAAAATATAATTGTACGTTTTAAAGTTTAGAAACAAAATTTTAGTTACCTTTAAGATGACCAAATTAATCAATGCCCTAATGTCGCTTTACCTGGTAAGTAACATAGCAACAGTATCTCGCTCAAGCGCTTTTAGCATTGGGCTACATATAAACAAAATATAGTAGCCTAGTTAGGCTTACTCTCATTACTTAATTTTAGATTTACCAGTCACAAATATACGAATGCATCCATATATCACAATAAACATTGACAATTCTTGCCATGGTTATAATATCACTATAATGTGGGCTAACTGAATGATAAGAAATAAGATGTAGGCCTACTGAATTTAAATGAATACTTATTTTTTGTTTAAAAAAATTGGTTTTCATTTGGTTTTTATTACAAAGCACCATCGGATTATATTAGAATTTAATTTAAAAAGAAAAAATCTAGTAATGTATATGCTAAGAGAGGAATGAGCGTTTCACATGCACACTGTTTGAATGCAGTGAGATGCAAAATGACATTTCTAGCAAGCTTCATTTGTAAATAACAAATGACACCCGACAATGCTGCTCAGTCATGCAGCATTCAACTTGTTTTAAACTTGAAACCGCAACATGATGAGAGAGAGAGAGAGAGAGAGAGAGGGAGAGAGAGAGAGAGGGAGAGCGAGAGAGAGCGAGAGAGCGAGAGAGGAGGCTGAGCACACGGAGCAGCAGCACTCTCGCAGCAGCAGGATCAGCGGTCGCTCGGTCGGTTGTCAAGAACGCTCGGGCCGGACTGATCCAGGAGGCAGCGGGTAAGATCTCTGACTTACTCTGAAAAACTGCTGACAAGTTTATACAACCACTACCTTTATTGATAACGTTACTTCAGTATAACCTAGACATGTCATGAAAATTACACACACTCTAAAAAATGCTGGGTTAAATTCAACCCAGTGCTGGGTAAAATAGGGACAAACCCAGCAATTGGGCTGTTTTGACCCAGCGGTTGGGTTAAATGTTTGACGCTGGGTCAAAACAACCCAATTGCTGGGTTTGTCCCTATTTTACCCAGCACTGGGTTGAATTTAACCCAGCATTTTTTAGAGTGCAGGGATGCAACTAATCTAAATACATGCTTTTAGTTGGCAGTTCAGTTTCTGTATCTTGTGTCTATAATGCTCAAGTGTTTTATTAGCTTTTGTGGGTTAATGTATTTTTAACCTTTGAATGTTTTTAGTTTTTGCGTAAGTGTCCGGTGTATCGGGTCGCGCTGCGCGTCTTTATTTATTCATGTGTCAGGCGAGCTCAGAGGGTGAACTAGCGGGTTGCCATGAAGCGCATGAGGGGTTTCACTCCCGGAAACTTGTTGAAGAACCAAATAAAACAGCGTGTCAGCTGATAACCATATTTAATGCGTTATTATGACTGATGGTGACACTGATGAAAGAGGAATGGCTGGCATGCCATTACTGACATTAAGAGTTTATAATGTTATGTGATGGCAGGAGGTAATTGGTGATGCACGTTATCAGCATGCAAGTGGACTTCCTGCTGGACCTGATCACCTGTGCATGCATAAGCGCTCCAGAGTGATCTACTCCACAGGGCTTTTTCAGTTTACTTTTTTGTTTGTCTTCATGCTCTTATTGTCTGAAGTGTGTATAGTTGTCATCTTTCGCCTTAATTCACATACAGAGTTATAAATTGCTTTGAGCTGAAAGTAGGCTAATATTGATTGAAAGCTGAGATATTGCCTCTGTACATTTGAGCTGGTTCACCTTTTGGTCCATTTGGCCCCACATGTATGAGTTCTGGTGAACTCACTGAACTTATTGATTACAAAGAAAGTTCTCTAGTTCTCCAGTTTTAGGACTTGTCTCTCAACTGTTGATCAGTTTGGGAACACTGGAACAGCTTTAATACAGAAGACATGAGCTCTGTTCCAAAACTTGTGAGCTACATTTTAAAGCATCCTAGGTACCCTCAAGATGTGAAGGCTCCTCCAAAAGTTTGATAAGATTCATTGTATTTATCCTGTGCTGAGAAGGCAATCCCACAATGTTCCACTGAAGTTTACTGAATAGGATGGCATATGAAGTGGTTATTATAAATTATACAATAATATAATTTAATAAAATTATATACATTTAAAATATACATTAATTTAATATTTATTATATTATAAATAACATTTTAATAAATCACACATGTGACCCTGGACCACAAAACCAGTCTTAAAGGGGTCATATGATGCGATTTCAATTTTTCCTTTCTCTTTGAAGGGTTACAAGCTCTTGGTGCATAAAGAAGATCTGTAAAGTTACAAAGACTAAAGTCTCAAATCCAAAGAGATATTCTTTATAAAAGTTAAGAGTCAACCACGCCTACCTAAAACGGCTCGTTCTAACACGCCCCCACATATCTACGTCACGATGTGGGAAGATTTGCATAATGTT
>NW_015557049.1:1054683-1054951 GCF_001515605.1 Sinocyclocheilus anshuiensis | reverse complement strand
ACGATGCAACACGTAAAAAGACAGTATAAGTCATTATAATCAATAATTATGTCCCCACTGGATGCAACATATGCCTTGTTTATAATGGGTTTTAATGTTTTTGTGTAGTCGCTCCGGCCGGGACAAGGCATCACAATATGGTAAAGGGCGTAACACTTCCGTCACACGCTTGAGGTATTCTGCCAATCACAATGCACTGGATAACTGGCCAATCAGAGCACACCTCGCTTTTCAGACCGATGAGCTTTGTAAAAATCGACGCGTTTCA
>NW_015557049.1:1048583-1053590 GCF_001515605.1 Sinocyclocheilus anshuiensis | reverse complement strand
ATATGTGACCCTGGACCACAAAACCAGTCTTAAGTGTCAATTTTTCAAAATTGAGATTACGCATAAAGCTGAATAAATAAGCTTTCCGTTGATGTAAGGTTTGTTAGGATAGGACAATATTTGGCTGAGATACAACTATTTGAAAATCTGGAATCTGAGGGTGCAAAAAAAATCTAAATATTGAGAAAATCGCCTTTAAAGTTGTCCAAATTTTTTAAATATTTGCAAAATATCTTCATGGAACATGATCCTTACTTAATATCCTAATGATTTTTGGCATAAAAGAAAAATCGATAATTTTGACCCATACAATGTATTTTTGGCTATTGCTACAAATATACCCCAGCGACTTAAGACTGGTGTTGTGGTCCAGGGTCACATATTGTAAAAAAAATCTAATCTTAATCTAACTTCTATTAAATGTATTAAAAATTACAAAATTGACTTTTTTTGTGCGTAATATTTTTATGGTTATTAAAATATTGTCATTAGCTTGGCAATGTGCTAACTCCAAACTTAATTCTGAAATCAAATGAACTCAATTTTAAGCATGTGAGAAGTGTTATTTGTAGAAGGCAGATGTATGCAGACAGCAAGACAGCTCACTAAGTTTTGGAACAGAGCCATTGTCGTTTTATATTTTATGTTTATAAAACCATGAATTTAGGCAAAAATGATTTGGGTTGAAGTGTTATGAAGTTATTATGACTGCTCTGAATACTTGATGGGTTTGTGAGGATAGAATGTCTGTTTATACATCAGAGTGACATCATCCGGACTTTGGTTACATTAGCTTTGTTGAAATAACAATAAATGATGAATGCTCGGTGGAGGTGCGTTTGTGTGCATGCACAAGTGTTTCTGTTTGATATAGAATCTGCTGGCTCCTCTGCCACACTTTCTCACTCGGCATATCTGTCACTCCTTTCAAATCCACTCTGAAAACGAGTACAGAGGAAGAGAGAGGGAGAGAGGAATGATCATTTGAAATGAAGGCTGAGGATGGGACAGGTATTTTGAGTGACAGGCTGAAATGAATGGCTGTATCAGAGAAGGAGAGAGGAATGAATTGCAGATACAGTGACACTAAAGCTACAGGAGAGAGGACGAACAGATGAAGAAAATAAAAGATGAATCTGAGGGATAAAAAGAGAGAATTCTGATCTGTAAGCAGCAATGAATCCCACTCCACTTGTTTTAGCTTTTGGCTCCCATTCGCTCTCTCGCTCTCTTTCTCACCCGTTCTATCTGAGTGTCCCGTCTGTGTGAGGTCATTAAATCAGGAGGGTCAGTCAGGCAGAACGCAGAGAGGTCAGAGGGACAGAATAAAAAAGATGAGGGGTGCAGAAAGAGAGGAGAGTGGATTTTGGACCGGACCCTCCCATCGATCCAAATGCATATTGTTTGTATTCAGAATGAAATAATTGTGTAATGCTTACTGCACAGTAAGGATAGGCTGATATTTTGGCTGATAAATGTGGACAGTATACATACTATACTGCAGAGTCATATAGCAGTAATACATTATAGTGTTAGACAGATTTCGTCTTGATATTTTTGATATCCTCACTGATCTGTGTATACTGTTTTGGAGCTGAACACCGCTCACCATTATGAGTGATTGAGATTTTCATTGAACACAGATGTGAATCTGACATGATGCTCTTAAGAACAAGCTGTTTATTCGGTCAGAGAGGGTAAACGAATGGCTGCATGTGTGCTTTATGACGGTAACAGACTTCAGAGCAGGATAGAGCCAAAAGCTTAAAGGTTTAGTTCAGCTAGCAAAACAATTTATTTACTCACTCTTACGCTGTTTCAAACTAGTATAACTTTCTTCTGCAACCACAAAAATGTGAATTTATGAATTCTATTTTGAGCACGTTTTCAATATGGGTATAGAAAAGAATCACCCCCCTTTAAAATAATCACATTTTGTTGCTTTGCAGCCTGAAATGAAGACCAACACAGTTTTTGTTTTATCCAGCTGTATTTACTCAGTGCAACTTATAACATCCAAGTGAAAGATATAACACCAACATGTCAGAAAAAAATAAAAAACCAGAATCACTGAGTTGGAAAAAGGATCACTCCTTGTGTCAGTATTTTGTTGAACCACCTTTTGCTTTAATTGCAGCCTTTAGTCTGTTGGGATATGTCTTTACTATCTTTGCACATCTAGACTTTGCGATATTTGCCCACTCTTCTTTGCAGAACTGCTCAAGTTCAGTTAAATTTGATGGTGACTGTTTGTGGATTGCAAAAAAACAGAATCACTGAGTTGGAAAAAAGGATCACTCCTTGTGTCAGTATTTTGTTGAACCACCTTTTGCTTTAATTGCAGCCTTTAGTCTGTTGGGATATGTCTTTACTATCTTTGCACATCTAGACTTTGCGATATTTGCCCACTCTTCTTTGCAGAACTGCTCAAGTTCAGTTAAATTTGATGGTGACTGTTTGTGGATTGCAGTCTTCAAGTCATTCCACAGATTTTCAGTGGGGTTTAAGTCTGGGCTCTGACTAGGCCATGCAAGGACATCCACGTTTTTCTTCTTCAACCACTGTGTGCTTTGGGTCATTGTCATGTTGGAAGGTAAACCTTCTTCCCATTGACAACTTTCTGGCAGAGGGCAGCAGATTTTCCTCAAGAATTTGATGGTATTTTGCCCCATCCATTTTTCCTTCTATCCTGACAAGTGCTCCAGTCCCTGCTGCAGAGAAACACCCCCATAACAGGATATCACCACCTCCATGCTTTACTGTAGGAATGCTGTTATTAAGATGGTGAGGTGAATTGGATTTCTGCCAGACATATCGTTTTGTGTTGAGGCCAAATAATTCAATTGTAAGGCTGATTTATACTTCTGCGTCAAAACATTCTCTCCAGAAATGTAACAGTACGTCAAATTCTACGCGGAGCGCAAGCGCTGTGATTGGTCTGCTAGAACCCTTCCCTCTGTATGTATTTGAGTTTTGTGTGTTTTTTGCACTTTAATATACTTTAATGTTACACCTTCTTATTTAAAATGGACAAAGCAAAGAACAAGTGTATTATCATTTATTATACAACATAGCATTATACATCACTTAGTTGTCCGCGACAAACAATGTTGTTTTGCCATTGTACAAGTTCTTGTGGAGATTGTAAGAGTGCCATCTTCTCCAGTTCCGTTGTCGTAAACATGCTAAATCAGCCTTTAGTCTCATCTGCTGCAGAATCTTCAAGGTGCATTTTGGCAAAGCTCAGTCGTGACTGCATGTGGCCTTTCTTGAGGAGTGGCTTTTTGCTTGCAACCCTCCCAAGCCACATTTGTGGAGAATTTGTGATATTGTTGTCACACACACAACGACCACTCTTTGTCATAAATTCCTGCAACTGCTTCAGAGTTGCTGTAGGCCTCTTGGTCACCTCTCTGACCAGTTTCCTCTTGGCTCTTTCATCCAGTTTGGAGCAGGGAGGGTCTGTGTTGTACCAAATACCTTCCACTTCTTAATAATATAGACTTCACTGTGCTTCTAGGCATTGATAAAACCCTTGAATTTTTTTGTATCCATCTCCTGACTTGTGCCTGTCCACAACTTTATCCTGGAGATCTTTGACAGTGCCTTGCCACCCATAGGCCTCGTCCACACGGTAACGCGTTTAGCTGTATACGTAAAAAAATCTGTATTGTATCGGCGTTTCGTCCAGACGGATCCGGCGTTTTGGGAGCCTGAAACTGCTATTTTTTGTGAAAAATATATTGAATGAATATATTGTGAAACGATGTTGTCATCACGCCACATCTCAACCCTGGTCAGACACCGCTACGTCACGTAACAGCAACAACAACAACAATGGCGGACTTCATGCTTGTGTTTGTGCTGCAGAAGCTACTGAGCCTATTAGCTTTACTAAAGAGAAAATCCAAAATTACTAAAGCAAAAATGTTTGTATACTGTGCGCAAGATTTATGCGAATGCTCCAAGTCTTCTTCTCCATTTTTAGTTTATCTCTGTGGCAGAATTACAACGACACATACTATTCTGGCATGTATTCTACATCGTTTTGAGTCGGATAGGGAAAGTTCTGGCTTCGTGTGGATGTGGCCAAATCTGATTGTTTGCTTCAGTTGCATTACCAAGGACTGAAATGCTCCAGGAAAGCTCTTTTAATGCTGAGCTAATCAAAATGACCACAGCTGATCATAGTTGAAAGTCAAATGGCTTTGGGTGCCATTGAGAAGGTGATCAGTGATCCAACAGCTCATTGGACAGAAGATCAGTGAACAAGAACTTATGGTCTGTTTGTATACAAGGACTAGTTTAATGATAATTTTAGGTTTCTTTTGTGTTTTTGAATCATCCAGTCCTCATTCACTGGGCATTCTTTAAGATTTTTCCCATTGTGTTTCATGGATAAAAGAAACTAATATGATTATATGATGACAACAATTTCATTTTTGGATGACCGAAACCTCTGATGGGACACAGCCATGAAAACAGACCTTAAAGTCTCATTGAGTATAGTTATATTCAGGAATATATCAATTTCACTCAAATATATAGACTAAATAAGGGGGTCTGAATACTTTCCGTACCCACTGTATATACTGTATATATATATATATAAATGTATTAAACAGAGGCAATTTCATGCAAATGTCTGACACACTGTGAGTGAAATTTGAACTGTGATATGATAAACATTTAACATCTCATACTGCTCCTGCGTAGCATGAGTCCCAGAAGTGCTTTAGAGTTTGTGTAGTTCATTACAGCAAAATGGAATGAGCTTCACTCCTTCACTTTGACAGAAATGTTGAATTTAATCTATGTTTTAAATTGCAACCTCAATGCCATAAAGCGATTTCAGCTTTAATTCGATCAATTGTGCATGCTTAATGGATTTCATATGATGTCTCAGTATAAGTCTGGTAATTTCAAAGCATTTTAATTGTTTCCTATAACCATGTACACTACCGTTCAGATGTTTGGGGGTTAGTAAGATTCTTAAAGGAAGTAAAA
>NW_015557049.1:1042144-1048404 GCF_001515605.1 Sinocyclocheilus anshuiensis | reverse complement strand
TGCCTTACTGTTATTACGGTTATACTATATATAGTATAACAGTAATATTGTGAAATATTATTAACATTTAAATTTTTTTTCAATTTTGATATATGTTAAAATGTAATTTATTTCTGTGATGCGAAACTGAATTTTGAAGTCTTCAATGTCACAGGATCGTTCAGAAATCATTCTAATATGCTGATTTGCTGCTCAATAAATATATTTTTTATTATCAAGGTTGAAAACAGTTGTACTGCATAATATTTTTTGTGGAACCTGTGATACATTTTTCTTCTGGATTTTTTTGGTAAGTTCAAAAGAACAGTATTAATTTAACAGAAATCTTTTGTAACAATGTAAGTGTCTTTACTGTCACTATTGATCAATTTAATACATCCTTGCTGAATAAAATAATAATTTATTTAAAAAATTGTACTGATCCCAAACTTTTGAATGGTAGTGTCAAAAAATGTGAGAGACTGCCCTCACAAGGTTCCTACGAAGTGTGTTAACTTTCAGAAAGTGATGTCCATTCTTTCCACATTAATCGCACAAGTTTTTCTAACATAGAACAAAACTATGAAGACTTTCTGCTGGAATTTAGGAAAATGCATATGAATCAGGGCTGCGTTATGGACTGGGCCTGTGCCCCTCGGGGCCGCAGTCTGTCAGGGCCTCAGGTTATGCAGCCCATTTATTTATCCATTTATCCTCAAAGCCTCAGGTTATGCAGCCCGGGACTTGCCAAAGAGAGCTGACCATCCAAACCAAAACATGCGTTACCTAAATTATCCTTTTTTATTTACCCTGATAATTATTCAGTAATGTAATGCCATAGGCGGAGGGTGAACCAACTCCAGGGTAAAGCTAAAAGTAACCTATTGCTTGTGTAATCTATTAACTACAAACTGTACATCATAAACCCGTTTTTTTAGGCAAGTACCATATATGGGTATCATGTCATATAATATTTTTAATACAATTGAATTTGTATTTAACGTGATCATGGTTTAATAAAAAAAATTAAGTTACTAATTATAACGCTTTCATTTCCACGTTATTCAAACAGCGAATCAATACAGAAAGTGAGCAAAGAACATATCAAGGAACATCACATTAAAGGTGCAATAGGTGATTGTCTTCAGAAACATTTTTTGTTATGCTGGTTGAAAGTCTCTTCACATCCCGATAGCAATTATTAAGTTAAGTGGTCTAAATGTATTTGTCTGTATTTATATATTCTGTGGAAGGCGTAGGATCAAGAAATGTTCGTCCAATCAAAACGCTCGGTCCGAGCGTTTTAATATGCTTTCCTACCTGCCTGTCAACGTATGTATTAGCATACCTCTGCGCACCCTGTTCGCGCAGACAGGATACGTCATCAGCGTGTTCACGCACGCTGTGCAGACAGAGCGAGGATGGCAGGCAAACATCAACAACCCGATCTTTCTTCCTGGTATTGTAGTACTTTTAAAGATTTCTCACTGGTGAATGACACATTATGTAGCCCAGCGGTTAATCTAGTCCTCGCGCCAGCTCGTTAGACGTGAGCTACGTGCATGAACTGTGTTCCGATCGATATGATCCCTACACAGTGTTCATTGCTCCCTACTCCCTGAGCGGGGGAAATCCGTTGAAGTTTACTTCACTTCAGAACATGGGCTGGAATTGGGAACCTGATGTAGCCTATTGTAGTAATGTTGTCTCTGGTCTGTGAGTGTAAATGCGTTCAGGGGGCGTGGCTTTGGATGGCGATTGCAGGGAGGGTGGGACGTTCGCTTTCAGTGCTATCAGGCTAAAGTTAGCATTTTCTAAGATCTCCTATTGCACCTTTAAGTCTAGAGCGAGTTTAAGCACTAAAAACAGTCCCGTTATAATCAGTGAAGCTGTCTACACTGTATAATGAATGAATCTCTTACTTACACTGTACGCATATCTGTACTTCGTTGTATATGATGAGAGAATTTACGAGTGCAGAATTCAGTCAGTGAGCACGTGCACTGCAAAACTCCTTCGATTCAGCGATGACTCATAGGAACGGCTCTGATTGGCCATTGCATTCATAAACTCAATAGAATCGTGTGTGATTGGTTATAATGCGCAACGCTGCAAACGCGTGAAAAGAAATATGATGCTGAATGAACAGATCTAAATTTAACGCCGTAATCGACATTTTCCATTTCATTTTCACTTTCTTCACAACTTTCGTAATAGTTTTAATTTAACTGTGCAAGCCCCCTTTAATTTCAGACCCGTGGCCAGGGGAAGGCTAAGCCTTGCCCAGCCTTACACATGCTTCGCCTATGTATAATGGCAATTAATCTTTTCTCTGAGGTGTTAAATTTTCCATTTTGACTACAGATGTCACATCTGTAACTCTGGAATTCCCTGTGTATTTAGTTGTACTGTGTAAATAAGTTGGTATGAATCTGTAAAGTTTGTGAAGAGCGAGAGAGAGAGAGGAGCATATGGAGAACACTTGCAAACGCCCTCTCCTGTTTATCCATAACTCAGAGATGTAGGATTTGCAGTGTTCAATTACAGCCCCACTCATAAATAATCTGACGGAGGCCGTTCATAATACCCCATTCAGTGTTAGCTTTACAGTGTGACAAATCCTTGTTGTTGGTATTTATGTACAGAATGCAGCCTTGGGAACGTTTGTCTGTGTGTGCATGTATGTGTGCGTGTGTGTGTGTACACAAATAACAGTAAAATCCATTTTTAAGGTCTTTTAATCATAAATGTCACTGTTATATTTCTCTAATGAAAAAAAAAGGAAAAGATAAGGAGACGATAAAGCATGCTCGGGTCACATTTTACCTCAAAATAATATATATATATATGTTTGCATAATAAAAGGAAACATTTTATAGACCATTAAGATGATTTTCATGACTTTATTTTCATGACATTTGCCTGTATGAGCATATTTTATTTTTATTTTTGTGTTCCCCATTATTCTCATTGGTGATTCTCATTAAATTCTTGTTACTGTAATAATGTTTTTATTTTATTTAAATCAACATAAATTAAAGGCAATACAATAAATACTGTCATGATGTTTAATTACTTTACAGTTAAGGTTTATTTAATATTGATTATTATAATTTTTTTTACATGTCCAGTAACCAATATGCAACACTGTTTTTAATTATTGTTTTATTTCTGCTTTTTGACCAACCTAGTCTCATTGGACATACGTGACACTGCCTACAGTTTTGTAAAATCTTAAATATATTGCTATATACTATGGTTAAAACATATGTTGCGCTAGGAACTATGCAAAAATATTGTAGTCTTTATTAATCAATAATCTGCCCCATAATAACTGTGTGAATAGGAACAAAAGTTGTTGGTAGCTTTACAGTGTGACAAATCCTTGTTGTTGGTATTTATGTACAGAATGCAGCCTTGGGAACGTTTGTCTGTGTGTGCATGTATGTGTGCGTGTGTGTGTGTACACAAATAACAGTAAAATCCATTTTTAAGGTCTTTTAATCATAAATGTCACTGTTATATTTCTCTAATGAAAAAAAAAGGAAAAGATAAGGAGACGATAAAGCATGCTCGGGTCACATTTTACCTCAAAATAATATATATATATATGTTTGCATAATAAAAGGAAACATTTTATAGACCATTAAGATGATTTTCATGACTTTATTTTCATGACATTTGCCTGTATGAGCATATTTTATTTTTATTTTTGTGTTCCCCATTATTCTCATTGGTGATTCTCATTAAATTCTTGTTACTGTAATAATGTTTTTATTTTATTTAAATCAACATAAATTAAAGGCAATACAATAAATACTGTCATGATGTTTAATTACTTTACAGTTAAGGTTTATTTAATATTGATTATTATAATTTTTTTTACATGTCCAGTAACCAATATGCAACACTGTTTTTAATTATTGTTTTATTTCTGCTTTTTGACCAACCTAGTCTCATTGGACATACGTGACACTGCCTACAGTTTTGTAAAATCTTAAATATATTGCTATATACTATGGTTAAAACATATGTTGCGCTAGGAACTATGCAAAAATATTGTAGTCTTTATTAATCAATAATCTGCCCCATAATAACTGTGTGAATAGGAACAAAAGTTGTTGGTGTTTTGCTGCCTCTGGTGTATTACCTGGAAACTGCAGTGAACTGTATGGTAAGATTTATTTGCAGTTTTACAGAAATTAAGTCAGAGTCTCGTATTTCCAATGAGCCTGGATTGTTTTTGATACAATAAGAAATAGAAGAATCAAACCTGAAAACCTGTTTGAAAACAGTAATTTTGCAATTAATTTGAATTTGCTAGTGGCTCAGAAATTACATACTTTACTTACATACTTCAATTTTAATAAACAGAGCATGTGTTGCTGAAAGTAAAGATGTGTTTTATTCTACATCTTTGCATTGTTTCACCTGTGTGCTGTCAGATAGGCTCCAAGTTTCCCTGTCTGATGGGTTTATTGTAGCGGTGGACCTCTCCACAATACAACAGCTGCCCTCTCTTTCTCTATCTTTCTGACTCTTTCTCTATCTTTCTGAGAATCCTGACAGTTTGTTTTGCAATGCAATAATAGAGGAAACCTATAACAAACTCTCTGTGGAGAGAGAGATGAGGCAGAAAGAAAAAGATAGAGGCAGATGGAGCAAGAGAGAGAATATCAGTCCTGCTCCAGCTCTCCTCTCCTCTGACAGGTTATTGATTTAGGCATTTTGTCGGCGCAGTGAGCTTGTCTCACCTGCCTCCAAGTTTTGCTGCACATAAAGTCAAAGTCGGCACATAGCAGTGAAACATGTTGAACATATTAGCTTGCACAAATCATTTAATACTCAAAATTCAATGTTGACCCAACAAATCTCACTTTTCTCTCTCTTCAGTGAATATGTTTGATCTGTTGGACAAGACTTTCATGTATCATTCATTCACTAGTCTGTTTTTTTTACACATGAATCCAAAGCTGTTATGTTTCTTAGCGTGCTGTCTTTTAAAATTTCCATTCAAAAATTTAGGGCCCTATTTTAACGATCTAAGTGCATGGTCTAAAGCGCACGGCGCAATTGCACCTAGGGCGTGTCCGAATCCACTTTTGCTAGTTTAAGGATGGGAGAAATGGTCGGCGTGCCCGGCGCATGGTCTAAAAGGATTGTCCCTATTCTCTTAATGAGCAGGGGCGCATTAAAGGGATAGTTCACCCAAAAATGAAAATTTGATGTTTATCTGCTTACCCCCAGGGCATCCAAGATGTAGGTGACTTTGTTTCTTCAGTAGAACACAAACGAAGATTTTGAACTCAAACCGTTGCAGTCTATCAGTCTTATAATGTAAGTGGATGGGAATCACAGCTTTGGGGGTAAAAAAAAAACACACAAACAAAACCAAATTAAACCCTGCGGCTAAACAAAACCAAATTAAACCCGGCGGCTCATGACGATACATTGATGTGTAAAGACACAAAACGATCGGTCTGTGCAAGAAACTGAACAGTATTTATATCGTTTTTTACCTCTGATTTACTGCAATGTCTGATTAAACTTAATGAGTAATGGGTTTTGGGTGTAATGTGCCATAAACCAATCAGAGTCTCATCTCCCATTCCCTTTAAAAGCCAGTTTCGCTCACGCCATGGCGGATTCGCTATTTACATGGCGCAATTTACAAGCGGAAAAACGGAACGCTTCTCTAGCAAGGAAACGGATCTGCTCGTGTGCGTAATTCTGATATATGCAATGACTATCCATTATGGGCCCCCGCCTATAGGCGTATATTACTAACGCGCTCTTTAAATAACAAAAAAAATATATATATATTGCGCCAGACTTTAGACCAGGATTTTGTTGGTCAATGGCGCAGTCTATTTCAGTTGCCTTAAAATAACAACGGGCCAGCAATGCGCCTGAACACACCTCGTTTTCAGACCAGCACGCCCATGGGCGCAAATGCATTTGCTATTTAAACAATGCGGCGCAGGACGTGAACATGATAACTGCGTCGGGCTGAAACTAGCAAAAAACACTTCCCTGTTCCATCTTTTTTTTTTTTTTTTTTTTTTTGAAAATGAAGTTTTTATTGGTTTTCTTTATACATAACAAAACGTACCAGTACAAATTTTTTTTTGTAAATTAAAAAAAAATAAAAAAATAAATACACTGTATACAAAACAAACAAAAGTAATTATCATAAATAATAATAATAATAATAATTATAATTATAGAAATGACACTTAAATGCACAACAGGGTAATCAAGTCACACTTCAACGGGTGACT
>NW_015557049.1:1039046-1042133 GCF_001515605.1 Sinocyclocheilus anshuiensis | reverse complement strand
GAGGAGTGACCACCTCAATGGCCTCCTTCCTCAAGAGAGTATTGACTTCTTTTTTTTTTTTGAAAATGAAGTTTTTATTGGTTTTCTTTATACATAACAAAACGTACCAGTACAAATTTTTTTTTGTAAATTAAAAAAAAATAAAAAAATAAATACACTGTATACAAAACAAACAAAAGTAATTATCATAAATAATAATAATAATTATACTTATAATTATAGAAATGACACTTAAATGCACAACAGGGTAATCAAGTCACACTTCAAAGGGTGACTGATACTAGATCCATATTGCATTGTTTTCTAATATATTTTAACAATAGTTTATTTCTGTGATGGAAAGCTGAATTTTCAGCATCATTACTCCTCCTTCAGTGTCTCGTGATCCTTCAGAAATCATTCTAATATGCTGATTTGCTGCTGAAGAAACATTTCTTATTATCAATGTTGAAAACAGTTGTGCTGATTAATATTTTTGTGGAAACTGTTACTTTGTTCAGATTCTCTGATGGATAGAAAGTTCAAAAGAACATTTGAAATAGACTTTATTTGAAATAGAAATATTTGATAACATTGTAAATAAAATATTAATATCCTTTAAAAATAATGGTAGTATATAATGTTCAGTTATTATCAGCAGATGTGGTAAAAAATATTTACTTTTGTACCTAGAATGCAAGCTCTGTGAAAATCATGTTATTCCAAATAAAAAAAAATATTGGTCTTAATCATTTTTAATCAAAATCTGAAAAAAATGACAGATCCTTCTTATTTTTCAACCCCTCACCTCCAACCACTTTTCACAATCCAATGAATTCCCATTTGATAAAATCAAGTACCACACTAGAAGTCCCTTTTCTCATTGAATATCTTTTAGTTGTTAATATATCTGATTACAGAATGTCTGTGAAAGTCATTGAAATTCATTTGACATGAAATGCCAAACTAAATGCCAAAAAAATATGCCAGTTAACATTCACAACGTAAAATGTGAATATAAGCGAATATGCAAATTCACTCATTGCCACAAGGTGGCGCTTGTGGAACAGCAGAATTATATAGCCGTTACATAAAGTAAACACTACGTTATTACGGGCATTATACGGAGGTAATATAAAAGGAAAATGCCATCAAAACTTTCCTGGCTAAAATGTGAGTTTACAGGTATGATTTAAACACCATAAATCACACAAAATATGAATTATTCATCATCAGTAGATCAAAACAACAAGGCATGTTGGCATAAATGTGGGTTATTTGGTGATTGCAAGTTGATGAGTCAAAACTTGTTCAAAACTACTAATTTGACGTACTTTCTATTTTAGTGCTTCAAAGTTAAAATTTAAAGTTGCTGTGAAGTTCCTGTCAGATTTTCTAGGTATTTTTCGAAGGTGGATGCTGTGAAGTGATGCCACTCACACTCTTAGCGTATCAGTGGTGGATTTCAGCTCGGTTTCACTCTCAGACGTACACGCCAGCCTGCTCCGCTCTCTCGCTCTACAGGAGACTAATTCATTTAGTTCTGCAGTTAGAGAAAGAAAGAAAAAAAAAAAAATGTAAGAACAAAAAAAAAATTAGGAGGGCGCAGAGATGGTGGAGGAGAGACCTCACACGGTTTTGGCTGGAGGAGAAGACCTGCTTGAGCGAAAGTGACAGGATGAACTGCAGCACACCGTCTCGCTGTGGCCCCATCCTGTCACAGTAATTACCGTCTCTACAGGTCGCCTAACACACACACACACATGCACAAACACATTATTCACTTTCATAAATGTGAAAAGCACAACAAGCAGATGCTAAAACACACGCAGCCATGCTCAGATCATCTGAGATCCCAGTGTTTCAGACTTTGTGTCAAGGCTGCAGTTGAGAAAGGTGTGTGTGTTTGGCTGCAGTTGAGAAAGGTGTGTGTGTTTGTCTTACAGTGTTTCCGTCTGCTTCTGCTGTATAGCAAGCTGTCAGTTTGCTTGTTTAATCGAACACCTAAATGCAGCACACATGCATTCACACACTTACTGACTGCATTTATATATATAATGAGATTAAGTTGGAGCTCATGTACACCGAATACTGTGATTTATGTTAATGTGATTAGGCTCATAATTACAGAAACCATAATCACAGTCAAATATGTGGAGTTTAATCGCATCTATGCACTTTAATTGCAGGTGTGCATGTGCTGCAGGTGGAGGAGTTGTAGCACTCATGACTGGGTTTAAAAGCATGCTGGAACACAAGTGTTTCTTACCGCCACATGATGTCCATAAACTTTTGTTTCCTAAAGACGCTGGAAGGGTTGCTTCTACAAAATGAGGTAGACCGGCAAACTGCTGGAGAGCCTTGAAGGCTGCCTATTTGAAAGCATACAAACACAAGTCCTAGTGGATACTGTAAGTGAAACAATGCATGTCAACAGGATTGAAGAGATTTGTCTTATAAAGTTTGTCATATAAATTCCTTTCTCTGATTATTGGTAATGATCAAACTACTGATGTACATCTTCAATCCCATTTACATGCTACTTTTTTGTACCATAACTTGCAATAGAAAATGTTTAGTTGCAAACACAACAGGTCTTTTTGTTGTTGCAGTTTTTGTTTGCCTGTTTAAAATGTAAAATGCTTGCTGGTTCCAGCAACCTCTCTAATGACATGTGACATGTGGCCAAGTATGGTGACCCATACTAGGAATTAGTGCTCTGCATTTTAACCCATCCAAAGTGCACACACACACAGCAGTGAACACACACACACCGTGAACACACACCCGGAGCAGTGGGCAGCCATTTTTGCTGCGGCACCCGGGGAGCAGTTGGGGGTTCGGTGCCTTGCTCAAGGGCACCTCAGTCGTGGTATTGAAGGTGGGAGAGAGCGCTGTACATTCACACCCCCCACCTACAATCCCTGCCGGTACGAGACTCGAACCCGCAACCTTTGAGTTACGAGTCCGACTCTCTAACCATTAGGCCACGACTTCCCCGATGTCATAAATATTGTACGCACTGCCATTTGAAAGTTTGGGGTCGGGAAGATATTTTTGAAAGAACATTCTACTGCTCACCAAGGCTGCATTTATTTGATCAAAATA
>NW_015557049.1:1035577-1038448 GCF_001515605.1 Sinocyclocheilus anshuiensis | reverse complement strand
CTTACATTCAACTTCCAAAAGTGCATTCATCTTTGCCATGTTACATTCATTTAGCTGACTAATGCTATAGCCTATATGCTGTATTAACAAAAACATAAATGGCATTAATAAAAACACACTGACAAGCTACGCAATATCGTGTTCATGGCGGAAACTTAATTTGAAAAAAAAAAAAGGCGTTTATCGCGTTTTGGAACCAAACTCCTGAACTGTTTTCTAGTTTAATGTCTTTTAAAAATTTCAGCATCATTACCCCAGTCTTCAGATCCTTCAGAAATCATTCTAGTATGCTGATTTGCTATATAATTTTGTGGAAACTGATACTTTTTTCAGGATTCCTTGATGAGTAGAAAGTTCAAAGAAAAGCATTTATTTGAAATAGAAATCTTTTGTAACATTGTAAATGTCTTTGCTGTCACTTTTGATCAATTTAATGCATCTGATGAAAAATAAAATTTTTCTAAAAAGCAAAGAAACAAAAAACTAACTGACCACAAACTTTTGAATACTGGTGTACATAAAATATCTCCATTTCAAGGTGTTTAAATTTAAACGCTCAATGTCATGCAGCTAGTTCTTTAAGCAAAAGAGTTTGCAAAGCCATATTTTTATAAATTAGTGTCGCGTCATCCGTCTGCACACTAGCACATGCAAACTGATGCAAAAGAAGTTAAAAAACTGTGTGTGTATACATGGCCTTATTTTACAGTTAAAACCACAGTACTCCACATAATTTTACTGCTATTGTTAATTATGAGCACAGTCACATTAACATAATAACAGCATTTGCATGACCTCCAATTGAATCACATTTTTGGCTTAATGGCATTAGAAAAGCGAACGTTAGCATATGCCAAGATATTTGGAGATAGACTGATTTTCACCTTTGTGGATAGCATATTGTTTCTAAAACTTAAGTTATTCGATATTAACTTCTTGTTTATAGAACTGTTGTATAAAAGCAAGATCACATTTGCAGTCGAGCTGTACTGAATTACCTACAGCACTCTGCCTGCGGCCGCAGCTGCTTAATTCAATCCTCTGCTACTGATCATTAGAAGTGAATGAGAAGAAATATCCCATTTTGTTTTGGGAAAAGGACGCACAAAATAATTAGCCTGTGCTGACAGCAGGATAATAAGATCATGAGAGGTTGGTCACTTATGTGGAACCAGCGACTCTGAAAAGCTCACAATGATCTTAGTGATGGGGCAGAGGAGAGCAAATTGAAGTGTTGTACTCTCGGAGGTTAAATCCTGTCACACATAATCTCACTGGAATCCATTGTAAAGAACAGATACATTGGATATGTTATATCTCACCTACTCTTCCGACTTTAAAAGAAATCCTACGTTCAATATATCCTATACATTTACCGCAAATAGTCACCAAACATTTTCATCAAAATTTGTAACCCATTGTACTTGATAGTGTTGTTTACACTGTTAATGGATTTAGTGGATGTATTACAGTCAGCAGATGGCTTTGTTGGGTTATCAAGGTTTTTATTGTACTTTTAATTGTGAATAATGACAGATTAAACTCCTAATTATGTGCCAATAATCCAAATGGTGTTGTGGAAAGTCAAATATGCATAGATACAGGTCGTAATAATTCATGCACTCACTTTTGTGTTGCGCAGCACGACAGGAATTTCAAATGAATGTCACTCTCAAGTCAACATTGTTTGTGTTCGATGGTGCAATGCTAAAACAAGTTAATAAAGATGCTAGTGGTTGCTTTTGGAGATCTGGCGGTTTTTAAAAGTTAAAATGTAAGCTTGTGTTGTTGTTAAAGCAATTACATTAATTTTTCAGTAAAATCCTGTTTATTATTCAAGCTATAAATTTGTCTAAAACATCCTTTTTGAGGTTCTTTTAGGAATAAAAACAGGAATTTACTGGAATAAATTGCATTTAGATATTTTTTTAGATAGAAAACAGTTATTTTGAATTGAAATAATATTTACAATATTAAGTTTTTTTTCTGTATTTTTGATTAATGCAGCCTTGATGAGCATGAGAGACTTCTTTAAAAAAGAATAAATTGCATTTAGATATTTTTTTAGATAGAAAACAGTTATTTTGAATTGAAATAATATTTACAATATTAATTTTTTTTTCTGTATTTTTGATTAATGCAGCCTTGATGAGCATGAGAGACTTCTTTAAAAAAAAAAAAAAAAATTCACTACCCCAAACATTTGAACAGGGGTGTATATAAAGTTTAAGCCTTGTAAAGCCTTTAAGCCTTGTTCATGGCCATGTGAAGTCAGTCAAGTATAAAGATTTCCATTGTAAGTGATTTTTCACTATTCTAAAATGCACAGGCGAATTTACTTAAAGGGTTAGTTCACCCAAAAATGAAAATTAGACTGTGTTTTACTTACCCTCGAAGCATCCTAGGTGTATATGACTTTCTTCTTTCAGACGAATCCAGTCGGAGTTATATTAAAAATTGTCCTGACTATTCCAAGCTCTATCATTGCAGTCTGCGGGTGTTGCAGTTGAACAGTCCACAAGTCGTCAAATAAAGCTCACGCATTCATAATAAAACGTGCCACAGACAGCCCCGGGGATGAATAAAGGCCCTCTGTAGCGAATCCATGTGTTTTTGTAAACGTGCTGCGTCATCCGCCGGAACTGCTTCAGTGTATGACAGTCAGCGCAAGTGAGAAAAAAGTGTTTATTACGTTTGAAAAATTGATATTTTTCTTAAAAAAACACATGGATTCGCTACAGGGGGCCTTTATTCATCCCCCGGAGCCGTCTGCGGTACATTTTATTATGAATGCACAAGCTTTATTTGAAGACTTGTGGACTGTTCAACTGCAACACCCGCAGACTGCAATGATAGAGCTTGGAATAGCCA
>NW_015557049.1:1014933-1035434 GCF_001515605.1 Sinocyclocheilus anshuiensis | reverse complement strand
ATTAAAGCATGTCAACATATTCTGTTACACCAAATACACAAAATAATGATCTTTAAAATAGCATCATTTATTATAACCTTTAATATAACTCCGACTGGATTCATCTGAATGAAGAAAGTCATATACACCTAGGATGCTTCGAGGGTGAGTAAAACACAAGCTAATTTTCATTTTTGGGTGAACTAACCCTTTAACAGTTGCACACATGCAAACAAACTGCATCTTTTTTTATCACAAATGCTTCTTATTGATGCTCTTTATAGAATATGCTATATTCCCAAAGATACTTAACTTGGTTATGTTGTAAAATAGGCAGTAAAAAAGAATGTTTGAGTGTATTATTAGTGATCATGGCAGCAGTAATTGTAGCCAGATTGATTGTGTGTGTGGCGTGAGACAGGTAACAACAAAATACTGACACTGTGGGGAAAAAGTCAATTGACCCGTGCAAATTATGTTCAGATTGCGCAAACAGACCCAGATTTGTGGCAGTGTTTGCCCCATTATCTGATTTGCATAATTCATTTTGAATTGGCCACTAAAACAACTCAAAGCACATGCAAATAAGCGACACTATCTATCAGAAGGAACAATTAATTCTTAGTGAACCTCTCCTCAGTCTAACTCAATAGTTAGACTGACAAATTTTGAGTCCACTGAGATCAGCGTTAAGATTACACACCGATGACACTCACATGACATTACAGGGCTGATGCAGCAAACTCCCATAATTCCATCAGCACATTTGGGATCATTTGCTCTGTTTGTTTACTGAAGTGTAAGTTGTGTTTCATGTCACAGTACCTGCAGCGCGATGTGCACAGCATCACAACTAGTTGGCAGCGTGACAACTAGATTGCCAAATCTTATAGTTGTCTCTGCATATTAAGCTTAGATAGGAGAAAGTGTTTTCACATCAAAGAAATCACACAGGCTGTGCTCCTTTAGTACTTATAAGGGTTTGTGGTGAGTTAAACAGAAAAGACAGTGGGCGTTGTATATAATATATAAAATAAGTATCAAAATGAGAATATAAAGTGTCTTTGTTGTGTTGGAGCAGTTTAGTTTAAGATGAAGCGGTTGCTCCATCAAGAGTGCCATAGTCTGTGAACTATGGACCCCAGGGCCCAGTGGGTTTCTCATTGGTAAAATTAAGTTTGAATAATAGTACAAACATTTTTGCTGAGCTGGATTGTGCGCACCATCCCTGTGGGCAAGTAACCTTTTTATTGATTGGTAGTTCTTTTCAATTTTTGCTTGATACTTTAAAAACAAGGCTCTCAAACTGTAATCAACCAATTTACTGCTTGAAAGCATCTTGAAAATGAATTACATTCCTTTTTTCAATTACCTTCGCCAGACATGAGTGGTTTTACAACAAAAAGTGTACTATTTTTGGCCTAGAGGTTGTTGGTTTTGTAAGGTTTCTCTAATCTTTTTGTCTCATATTGGAACAGTATGATTAGGGTCTTCTTAGTGTCAGCATTGAATACATCACATTTTTCATTCTTAAAGGTCTTTAGGGTTTGTGGAATTGAAGGTTTGTTTGTAAGAGGTCAGAGAGAGAGAGTACTGTATTTTAAGCATCCAATACATTGTGATATTCATTCATACTGTATACGTTATTAATGACGGTGGGTGTTTAAAGAGTGAAGTCCCACTCTGATTTGGCTCCAGTATAACCTTTCTTTGAGTCACACCGCTAACTCCTTTTTTTCTGGCCTGTTTGAAATAGCACACTAAGATACTATTCATAGTATTTCTGCACTGCGTTGCTCCTGGTCTGAAAATAATGTTGCTCTGAATCTTTTCTAGATAGCCTGAATGTTTTACCTGCACAAGGGTAAACATATTAACTTTTACTGTTATTTATGGGTTATTAACAGACAGGCTACAATGCAAAATAGCTGTAAATATGCATTTTAGCCCTATACAGTAATAAATCTCAATATTCATAGCATTTCATCACAATCACTAAGAACTAGCTATTGTACTTTCTCAATGATGTGAATCACATTTGTCATCCCATATTGAAAATAAGATTAAGATTAAGAGAGAGGCTACCTTGAGCCATGTGATATAAAAGCTATTTAACTTATGGTTTAATGTATTTACATTTTTAAATGTTATTAAATTATTTAATTGTAATGTTTTTTTTCCTCTTTCTTTGATTCAAAATTTTTAGTTTATCATTTATTCTATACTTATTTTGGTCTCCTTTTTACCAGGATGGCAGTCAATAGTAATCGAATGAAAAATCCTAAAAAGAAATTATAATAATAATTGAAATGGGTGTAATCTATTTTTGTAGGTAAGTAGTTGACAGAATTTAAGTCTGTCAATTTACCTCCCACTCTGAGACAAATTAACTAGAAGTAATTAATTTTGTTTAATATATCTGTTTTAGCTCATTATTTAATTGAACTACCAAAAGTATTTACACAAATTTGCATCAAAATGCTAAATATTTACAAGATGGTTACATGATGCCTTAAACAAATTAGAGAAAAGAAATAGTAGTTTAGTATGTTTTTATTTTAAGCATTCAGGTCAGCTAGTATTTCATTACAAACATTTCCTTTGTCTATAGTAGTGCTCCCGTATGCATCCTCCTAGCATGTTTTATTGAATATTACAGTATTTTTAAGATGTGTTGCATTCATTAAACATTCATCAGTTACTTTACCTTGTTGCAAAACCGTATGTCTATTCAGAAAATAGCATAAGCATAGCATTATATGTTGAATATGTGGCATTCCCTGCAGCAGAAGCAGGTGAATTGGGCCCATGTGACAGCACTTTTCCAGTGGCAGAATGTTCAGCTACACGGTGGACTGAGAGAAGGTTTGTGCTGCTATATGACGCCAGGGAACTCTTTTATTATATCACCCAGGAAACTGCAAGACGCCAAATGAAAACAAATGCGACTATTTCTCCTCCCCTCGCTCTCTCATTCTCTTCCTCTATTTTTGTGTCTCTTCTGTTTCTCTCGAAATTCAATTCACTGCCAAGGTTGTTACTCTAATTCCACACCAGGGATTGCCATGCTAACCAAAATATTATAATATGCAGCTTGCTCATTTCATTTTGTTGCAATGTTCATGTATTTTTGTTGAGTATGTGCCCTGCTACCGAGTCTACAGGGACAAACAGCAGACGTGTGCTTTTCCAATTTGACTGTAATTTGCTTAGCTGAGAAAAACACTTTTTTATTATTTTTATTTTGGACTCAAACTGTTCATGTAAAGACTGAGCTTTTACAAATGCTTCTTTGGAAGATAGATAGATAGATAGATAGATAGTATTGGTCATTATTCAACTTGACTTGAATTGAGAATGCCTTTTTAATTACAGTTCTATTACTGTGTTTGAACTGAGGTAGCAAAAGAATTTTGAATTGCAATTTGGGTGTAAGGAAGTAGAATTAAAATTAGGACTGGCTCGATACCACTTTTTTAGAACCGATCCCGATTCGATACCAGAAATTCTGAGTATCGGCCGATACCGATACCGATCCGATACCAGCGCCGGGTTTTTTTTTTTTTAATCAGTGTAGAATTTGACACCTCAATGTGTTGACCTGATCATCACTCTTTTGTGTGTTAAACACAATCTACCACATATAGACAACTTCATTGTAAAGAAAAACAACAAATGAATAAATATATAATCATAATCTATGATAAAATACTACTATAAACTAGGTTAGTGGATAATTCAGTAGCAAAAGTTACTCTAGAAAAATCATGAGTGCACAATAATTTTATAAAATCTAAATATTTAGTGAAAAAAAAAACATTATTTAGTGGGGAACAAATAAAAGTGAATAAGTGTAGGGCTAAATCTGGTAAAATGTTAAACATTGCTCTTTGTATTGTTGTAAAATACATTCATGAAAAACAAGTAGCCTAATATATTTATATATTAATTAATATACTATAAAATTAAAAAACATTTATTTTAAATGTATAGCACAGTAATGAGGCAGTAACATATGATAGATAAGACAACAAGAAAGGCTATTAATAATCTTTCATTGCGCAAAAGTATTATAACATGATGAAAGGCTCCTATACGGAGCGGCACAAAGCACTTATGCGCATCCCGTGCGCAGAATGATGAGCTTGAAGTAGGGCTGTGCAAAAAATCGAATGCGCATCTCGTCAGTAAAGCCAGCACATGCTTTCAGAAGGAGTGGCATTTACTACACAGAGCCGTAGTTCACTGACAAGCTAAACAAAATCGCGTTCAAAATCGCAGGCGATTGACAGCCCTAACTTGAAGCAACACTCTTTGTATTGTTGTAAAATACATTCATGAAAAACAAGTAGCCTAATATATTTATATATTAATTAATATACTATAAAATTAAAAAACATTTATTTTAAATGTATAGCACAGTAATGAGGCAGCAACATATGATAGATAAGACAACAAGAAAGGCTATTAATAATCTTTCATTGTGCAAAAGTATTATAATAAGAGAGGCTCTAATACACAGCAGCACTTATGATGCACTTGAAGCAACACGGAGTCACAGTGCGCAGCGCTCCGCATAGAAAAGTTCAAAGCACAAAGGGAAGAGGATTTTGATGCATAGTGTATTATATCTGTGCGATAGTTTATTGAGCCTTTTTTTTTTACAGTTTTAAATTTCAGTTACTGTGCGCATGAAGAACAATTCATAGTGCTCTCTACTCCAGTGTTGTGATCTAACAGACACCCGGTAGAAAGTAACATGCTTTAGAAACAGCACTAAACTCCAGCTAGATAAAGTCCTTTTATGCAAAACCACTGATCTTTATCTACATATCAAGTATAATAATAGGAACAGTGAATCATCTTGGATAGATTGTCATCGTCTTGACTGTCGTAACCGAATGCGACGCGCAGTTTGAATACCGAATGGAGGATGACAGACAGCTGCAGCAGAGAGAAGAGTTAGTGTTGTGATCTAACAGACACCCGGTAGAAAGTAACATGCTTTAGAAACAGCACTAAACTCCAGCTAGATAAAGTCCTTTTATGCAAAACCACTGATCTTTATCTACATATCAAGTATAATAATAGGAACAGTGAATCATCTTGGATAGATTTTCATTGTCTTGACTGTCGTAACCGAACTCGACGCACAGTTTTAATGTTGAATGGAGGATGACAGACAGCCACAGCGGAGATTAGAGTTTAAGTGAACTTGAATTTAACGACTTAAATATTCATCTGTACCTCACATTAAACTATGGAATGGTCTCAGAACACTTGGAATATAATGCAAGGAAACTTTATGGTGCTTTATAATGATTTTGTGCCTTTCGTGGGACTTAATAATAACACAGAATAGTATACGCACAATAGACAGACAGACAGACAGAGAGCGAGAGAGAGATGTACCATGGGTGAGGTAGATCCTCTGAATAATGAATCCATCATGGACACTAAGAAGGTAGATCAAGTTCTGCTAACACACACACACACACTGACATATAGATAGATAGATAAATAGATAGATAGATAGATAGATAGATAGAAGACATATAGATAGATAGATAGATAGATAGATAGACGTACAGTAAATACCTTCACACTTAAGCATTTATCACCAAGCAACTACTGTGAATACAATGTCATAATGGTGTTTTTTGAGGCCAAATTTGATCTGGTAGTCTTGAATGAACTTTTTTTTTTCTTTTCTTGACACAAACCTTAAATTGTGACGCTCAGGGATACCACAATAATGTCTTCAAATGATCTTTGTTTGAGTGCTTTTCTGGCAATCATTGATAATAGTTTGTCATTAATAGTGATTAATCAGCATATTGTGGAATTTTATTTAAAGAAATATAAAATACATGATTATAGTAAGTAAAAATGTGCAAATCACTCCACCAAGAGAAGCAGTGCTGGGTTTTTCCTCATTATAGAATGAAATCCTAAGACGCTGGGCTAAACTTCCATTTGATCGTTTCCTAGAATGGAGAGAGAATTAGATTGTATCTTATCTCCTTCCCCGAGGACACCTTTAACGCTGCAGCATTAACAGTAAATACCAGCAAAACAAACAAGATCAGCCAATCCCAGCTTGGTAATTAGCCTAATTAAACTGAGGTTGTACGCGGCATGATTATACATCATTAATTTCGACCTTACAGTTGCTGTAATTAAGTCGCTCATCACATGAGCTCCCTTGTAAATATCATTTTCACTATTCTCACTCAGACACTTATTTATTTCATTCATTTATTTTTACTCGGAGGAAGAGAGGGCGAGCGAGATGCTGGTTAGATGATTAGCAGCACACGTCTCTCGATTAACTCGAGTGTGTGAGTACTTCACTCTGTGGGAATTCCTTGTTGAATGAACCCTCCTCCTCCTCACTTGAGCAAGTGTAAAACTATTCTTAATTTTAATGCATAAATTATATGCCTATTAATCATTAATACTGTCAATATAATACCCCTCTCCTCAAGCAATACCATCTATTCAGTGACTTCACATAAGTCTGAAAGTGCTTTTAGCTTGCAAAATATTTGGGAGAAAGTCTTCTTCTCAGAGGAAATGCAGCATATGGTGTGTTGATGTGCATATTTGAATGTAGGGCTGCACAGTTTGGTCCAAAAATCATGTTGGGATTATGTTGACAGATTGCAAATGCAGTACATATACTTAAACATCTCATACAGCTACTGCTTGTATATCAAGGCTAAAAGAATAAAAGGCATAAAATCATTTTGAAACAGCAGCTCTCATGTTCAACAGGGTATGAAACACTACAAGCTGGCAAATGATGCCTTTTATTTTCAAATTAAGTTATTTTGCTCACGCTCTGCTGCCAACAAAAGAGTTACTCTTAAGGGTGTTCACCAGGGTACGAAATTAACTTTTAGCCCACCAGCTATAGTGTATATATTTATTTTTTATATTACATTATATTATATTATATTATATTTGATATATATATATTTGAAAAATAAAAATTGCTGGTAAAATTGAGCATTTAACAGCCATTTATATTTTTGAAATATATGTATAAACTCTCAGTATATTGATAAATGTAAAACCATGGTTCCCTGAGAAGGGAACGAGACACTGCGTCCTCTAGCGGTCACTCTGTGGAACGCCTTCAGCGTGACCGATGTCTGAAGCACATGTGTAAACACCACAATAACATTGGCCAGCGACAGCCTATGACGTCACAACCCGAGAGACCATAGTATAAAAGGGCACCGGGAGAATACATCATCTGCTTCTTCCGTCTGCAATAATTAAGCATGCGTCCTGAGGCATGGCAAGAAAAGAGGATGCAGTGTCTCGTTCCCTGTTCAGGGAACCATGGTTACATGTATAACCTGAGATGTTCCCTTTTGAGGGAACTTGAACTGCATCCTCTAGCGTTTGCTATGGGGAATGGAATACCCACACTGCCATGCTGAGGGAAGTGCATGCCATATTTTCTGAGGAGAGCACTAAGCACCAACTCAACAGTGAAACCATCAGAGTCGCCCCTCGGACGCATCAGCGGTTGTCAGTGACACTATCCCCTTCAGCCAAAGGCCCGAGCTACATACCCAAATTAACTTACCTGTTAAGGGCTGACAAAGGAAAGCGGTGAGGGGCACTATTGCTCAAAATCCATCAGGAGGGCAGAATGGACAGCCTAACAACCTGATATGACTGCTTCAAAGGCCTAAAAGAGCAGAGCACTCAACTCTCAGAGTGAGAGGAGAACTCACATGCTCAGAGGGGTGCATAATGGGACTCCGGGAGTGGCATACTCATACGAAACCCTCCAATTTAGGGGAGTACCGCCAACTCAACCATAAGGGCAGTTACATGATGGGAGCTCTGGGGAGCAGCATGCTCAAAGTGACCCTGTAATAAGGGAAGCATTGCCAGGCTCAAACACCGAGGTGGTCATCAGGGAGGCCTTAATCCACCTGGTATGGTTGCCTTGTGGAGCTCCAGTGAGCAGAGGTCTCGACCCTCAGAAAAGAGAGGAGAACTCAGACGCTCAATCTGGGAGCAGCGTGCTTGTAGACAACAGAGTGGAGTTGCTCAACAACTCAATGAGAGGATAACTCAAGCTCAGTACATCTGCAGAATGGTCACAGGGAGCTTAGATCTCAAGGAGCCCCTCAGGACGAGATATGAATAATCTCACCTCATGAGCAGCCTGGCGAGGGTGGCTTCTCGAAGCCAAAACACCCAGCGAGGTCATCAGGGAGCAGGGTACGCAATATCACTCAGGAGTGAGAGGAGTACTGCCGTGCTCAACCTGGAAGCTACCACCTCAAGTAGACCTGGAGGGCCTAACAACCTGAGGTTGCAGCGCTATTCTGGGACCTTGATGACCAAGGACTCTGTGTCATGGTTCTCCAGTGATGGGATGGACAGGGAGGCCCAGTAAGACAGGCATAGCAACCCGCTATCATGGGAACCAGGATTCTGTACCAGAGACGTACCCACAAGCAGCCCTCAGGAGTGCAAGGGAGGTAGAGTCAGGCTCCTGTCCCGGGGAGCAGAATGCTCAACTACACCTACTCGTAGGTGAGGAGCATCAGCTCAACCTATAGACGCGAGAGGATCAAGGAGGCTATGCAGGCCCAGAACTTGGGCTCTACTAGACCACAAACCCCAAGAGGTCACCAGAGCAAAGATAGATAGGGCCCTTATCTCCTGACCTTCGACAGGAGAGGCCAATGTGAAGCCCTACTACCCAGTATTGTAAGTCAGTGGTACAGAACAGAGGTTCCAGATGCACTGCAAGAGGTAGGCTAGTTAGCATACACACAAGAAATTCAAGAAACTAGCGATAACAGTATCCTTAGGAAATGAAAAGGATCTTACTCACCTACCGTAGCTCCTGTGCATGGCTCTCAAGGCATGCAGATATCTTCTGGAGACATAGTTGAAGGTAACCACACTTGGGGTGTGAAGATGAAGAAGAAGATGATGTATTCTCCCGGTGCCCACACTGGGAACCAGTCTGAGATCATGAACAAGATCACTGTCTAACCCCCTAAAACTGATGCAAACTGAACAACCACTGATTTTCAGAAAGCATTTGGATTTTTATTTGGACACATAGTGTTTGACTTATGCTTTAAAGGTAATTTCTGGAGCTACCAATGTGAAACCTTTGAGATTTTTCTCACTGAGATTCATGCAGTGTGTTACAGTTTATCAGGAACCAAGCAATGATTGTATGTATTTGCATATCACATGATGACATCAGTAGCAATGAACTTGTAATGAGGTTCACCTGGAGACATCACAACTCTCAACATGAACCATACATTATTTATTTAGAGAGATGGATTTCACATCGCAAATGTGGATTACCAGCTGTGCTTTGCTAATGTCATAGAATTTTTATGATAAGTTTCAATCACAAAGGCTTGACCAGACAATACCAGTACACAAATGTGCAGTGTGTAATTTCTGCTATGTTAGCAGCACCAAACAGTTGTTGTTGTGTTTCATGATGTCACTCTGAATGCATTGGTTGATTGTGTGTGTGTTTGTGTGTTGCAGGTTGGAGATGTCGTGGTGTGAAGGTTCTGGAGGCAAGATGACTTTGGTCAAGTTGCTCCTCTCCTTAATGCTGCTACACACACTTTCTGAAGGTAATGTCACACTCTCTCACACACGGTTTCTCTCTTTGTTTCTCCATGTGGAGCTAGATTTCCATGCATCATACAAAAGCAAACGGTTTGAGCGTGAGTATTCTAGCATGTGTATGAATACATTTATCTAATAAATTGTCAAGCTGATTTGACAATCAAATTCACAAGCTCGTAAAATGACAGACCCTAAATTGATTTATGTGGAGAAACAGCCAATCAATGCTTTAATAGGAATTTTAATTATTTAAAAGATTTTATACATTTTATGTCTTGCTGTTAAATGGCTGATATTTAAGTTTTGACATAATAGATGAGCTCTACTAAATACTCAGTCTCCAAAATTAATTATTTTCAATGAATTATTTACACAATATTTATATATAAAATATATTCAAATAGAAAACAGTTATTTTAAATTGTAATAATATTTCACAATATTTTTCTATTAAATTACAAAAAGTGGTTTTAGATGGCAATATATCATGTTTTATTGAAGTTTACTTATCATTGCAATTCATTTTCTGTTCACAGAGGAAGTGTACTAGCATTTCCTCCGTTTTTGAATTGTCTGTGTGCACATGGCGTCAAATGAACAACTTTTATTTTTCAGCATCTCACAACATAAGCATTGTATTTTTAAGACACAGCGTCAAGAAAACCGGATCTCGAGAACCCTGTGTTCTGTTCCATACTGTTGCACTCCGTCTAGCTGTCTTTGAATGCGGGAACACATCCATGTCCGAGCTAAATTGCTAGTTAAGCATTAATGTGTTAATTTTAATCAGTCTTTCATAAGTATTTATACAAAATTAATGTGTTAAATTGACCCTTATTAAAATTGAATGTAAAAATATTTGAAGAAGCTGGTTTGATATTATTTTTCGATGTCAAATCAGTGCGAGACATCTACTAGAAGAACAGGACATGTTTTATATGAGCCTGAGGTGACGGCTTGCATCATGAATATTGATGATCTAACAGCAACTGCACAAGCTAATTAATATTCATGAGCCCCGTGACATCACACCCCACCCACTCACGGGTCAAATGTGTCTCTCAGACTTTGAGATTAAAACTCTGATTGTGCTGACAGCGGTCTCTCCTCTGTGTCACTCTCATCTGTTTCTCTCATTTTTCAGCATGCTCTCATTACCTTCCTATTGTCCTTCTATCAGCCCGCGAGTCCTGTCTTTTCTTAGACATCTCACTCCATCACTGCTTTCTTGCTCCTGTCTATCATTCCTCACTGTGTGTGTGTGTGTGTGTGTGTGTGTGTGTTGGACACCTGCAATCTGCGGCGGCACATTTACCAACACAGTGTCGCTGCCACTTAACATCAGTCCACAGGAGTTTATTATTCACTGCCCTCTCTTTCCTCTTCCTGTCTGTGTCCTTTTCTTTTGCTGAACCTCTCTCAATCATTTACACACTCCATCTTTCTTCATGAATCTGCCTTGCTCGCTCTGTCTCTCATAGGTCCTGTGGGAGCTGTTCTCTCATGGTTATTAGCTCTCTGTGATTGGTTCAGGGTTTTGAGGGTTAAATGAAATGGAAGTAAATTAGGGAGGGAGTTTGAGCCCTGAACCCCAGAACAACTGGAGACTGAATGTTAAACACTTCACGCTCAAAAGAGAAAGTTTAAAGGAATAGTTCACAAAAAAGGAAATTCTGCCATTATCCAAACTTTTTCATAGTGACCATGACTGTCAAGCTTCCACAAGGACAAAAACACATCATAAAAGTATCATAAAAAGAAACTTTTGCGCTATATTCATAGTCTTCTGAAGCCATATGATAGCTTTGTGAGATGGACATTATTCACCTCTTCTAACACATTCTTAAGGCAAATATTGGGTACAGAAACAAAATAATAATAATAACAATAACAATAATAAATATAGCTGCAAGCAGCAATGACTGGGGTTCAAGCACATTAAGGCATTTAAGGTGGTATATTTTAATAAGCATACTTAAACATACAGACACAGAGACACACACACATATACAGACATACATGCACACACATTTTGTTTTAGATATAGATATTTGAAATAAATGATAGGTGACACAAAACTTATTGCAAGTCTTCTCTTTTTAAGAGTGTATATGTCATTTTCAGGTTTCACTGTAATCATAATCTGGCATTATTGTAAAAACTGATATGTCTGTATGAACAAAATGGTAAACTTTGACTCAATGTGATTTTAAATGTTATAACAGTGATTTTATAATGTCTTAGCATGAATCCATAGGCAAACCTATAATTAGTACTGTTTTAGGGCATTTAATGAGGCCATTAGTGGTCTTCCACTGCCATCTAGTTGTTATAGATGCAATTTCTCGTACAACTCCTCGACCTCCGTTAACCCTGTCAAATAGGTGCTTAAAAGATTTTGGCCAATGGCGACCATGTTTTTTGAGTTACGCGAATGTCCTCATAGTCACTTGTGCCCCTTTGGACCATGACGCTGCATACCAATTTTCAAGCCGATCGGACCAACAATTGTGCAGTTATCATTTTTATGTTTTTTCCGTCTTGTAGCACCACCAAGTGGCAGAGCTGCGCGGTTTTTTAAATTTGTTCAAAGATTGAGCTTGTACACGTGTACCGAGTTTGGTGAAGATATCTCATTCCGTTCAAGAGTTATAGCTAAAATAACATTTGGCTAACGTTAGCATAGACGTTTCTTTGCACGCTGTTGCGCACGAAAATCGAAATTTCAACTTTTTTTTGATAATTATTAATATTCAGTGTCCACAGAATATTTCTGCAGTGGTTTGGTTCCGATCGGGCGAAAAACCTAGGACTAGTTCGCAAAAGTAGGTTTCGGATATAACTCAATTTTGTGGAAAAACGGAGTGTCGTAGAGCAAAAAAGTTCACTATACACTTTTGTTTGCACTGACCCAAGGATAGCAACGATATATAGTTTTTGAGTCTATGACAAACGGTGTACGATCTACGGTCAAAAATGTCTGAAATTTTATTTTTTTTGCGCTGTAGCGCCCCCTATTGGCCGATTGGGCTGAGACTTTGATAGGTTCTCCCCAAATTGAGCTCTATCATTTGGCCAAGTTTCAAGTCTCTAGGCCTTACGGTTTGGTCTGCACGATCAGTTTTAGGGGAGAAGAATAATAATAAAAAAAATAAAAATCCTAACGATTTCAATAGGGTTTCAGCACTGCGTGCTTGAACCCCTAATAATAATATGAATAAAAATATGAATAATTTTAGCTGGCTTCATTTAGCAAACAGATATTTCCTTCAGTTATTTTAAGTCAAAAATACAAAAAAGCGAGCATATCCCAAAAAACCCGAAGGCTCAGGTGCAGGAACAACGTTACGACCATCAAGTCTTCGTCAGGCACTTCAGTTATTTTCACACTTCATTATACGTTAAAATGTATTGTACAAGCTTTTGTTACTTTCACTGTTCATTTTATTGCTGTATGGTATTTCGTCTTTAATTTAATGTTGCATTAGCGCTGCTCCACTGCAGCGGCTCAATACTTGTATCACAAAACGTTTTCCTAAAATAATGCAGGGAACCACTCGTTATACATTATATTATTGAGGGCCAGATTTACTAACAGCTTGCACCAGCTCAAACCGTTTTTTGGCGTTATAAATAGCACTGTCAGGATTTACTAAAGACGCGTAGTGAAGAATTAGTGCTGAAAAAGCGTGGACAGTTATTTTTGTGCCTGACCTTATTGAATATGCATTTGTAGGAGTTTCCCTTTCAGACACAAAATTTATGGGAGGAGAATATTAAAATGAATCATGCAACGCGGTTTACAAACATTTGCGCTTTTCAAATTACTGGTATTTGCGCCATTATTTAATGCTCCAAAAAGCATGTGTTGAAGCAGACACTAATTTGCATTGCTCTTGGTAGATTGAGTTGGTAATTATGGAAATTATCTGGCTGCTCGGTGTTCTTTAATTTGCACATTGTCAGTAAATCACCCACAGAAATTTCCACTCCCATTAGCGCTTTTTTGGAATTGCGCTCTCATGCTAATTTGCCCTGTTTAGTAAATCTGTCCCTAAGCATGTACTATTTTGGTGACGAAATTTGCGTCATGGGCACTGTACGTGGACCTTCGCGTACGAGTAAAAACCGAAGTATACTTTGGCCTTTAAAGCAAGCAAAACATGCGCATCACTCGCACACATTTGTATTGGTGCAGAATGAGAGAGCCTAGAGCATTTCACACAGGCTGCTAGATTCACTTTCTCTTTAAATAAAGTCATGTATGTTTGACGCTTAAAATAAATGTTGTTTATAATGAATGCCCCTATAATTATTGTTTGTTTTATATTTGCGATTTAGTTTTAATCCAAATGCATGTGCTAATGGAGCAAACAGCAATCAAGATCATACAACAGAAGTGTGCTCTCTCTCTCTCTCTCTCTCTCTCTCTCTCTCTCTCGCTCTCTCTCTCTCTCTCTCGCACGCTCTCTCTCGCTCTCCATACCTTCAAATAACTTTAGGAACTTGTGCATTGTTTACTTACTTGCTTTTGATATATCCCAGCGAACAACAAAGTTTCCAGTTACGTCTGTGAAAAAGGGATATTTGCTTGACAAGCTCACGCATCTGTGCTGCCGCGCACTCAACTCAGCGTGCTCTGCTTATCAGCTTGTGCATATCAGCTATACAGGCGTGAATATTGAATGTTTAACATTAGCTATATTAATTACATACATGTACTTCATAGACATTCTTAATCTCTAATAACTCCATTCTACTCTCTGTTGTTCTGTTGTCGATGATTCTTTATCTGGACACAGCACTGTTTACATGCTGTGTGGTATCGGCTTTTGGTATCGGAGCATTTTATTACGAGTACAGGAGCACAGTATCGGGCCCGATACCCGTGCATCACTAGTTATTTTTAAAAGTAATGAATTACAATATTGCGTTACTTCCTAAAAAAGTAACTAATTACATAACTTAGCAGGGATGCACGATATTGGATTTTTGCCGATAATTTTCAACTCAATTTGGCCGATAGCCGATGCAGATACCGATATATAATTACTTTTAATTTTGGTTAGTTTTTAACAAGAACATTTGTTAGAATTAAATAAATGTCAGGGTTTGTTCTTTACATCTGTAAATAAACTGCACTTGGGTTCTTCACTACACTCGATTGATTTGTTACAATAAACAATAATTAAGTTATTTTATAATGACAGTACATTGAAGTCTTGAAAATAACTATAAATAAACTATATATTAATCACTGCATTTTTTTTTCAGAAAGATGCAGTGGTAACCTTAACATTTTATTTTATGATTTAACATTTGTAAATGGTCTAAAGCAAATAAGTTGTAAAAATTCAGAAAATCATTTTGAGCTCATAATTTGTTTAAAAAATATAACATGATATTACAATATTACACATGATTACACATAATGAATAAATCAGTATATATAAAATTATTTAATTTAAGTGTAAGCTGTATTACTGCTTTATTTAATCGGAAACACAGTCTAAATATTTGTGTATTTTGCTTTCATTTTATTAGAAGTAGGCCAACAGCGCCCCCTAAGGGATTAAAACTCCTTACCGGACGGGCATTAGGACCCAGGGGAGGCTGCTGCCACTGCACATGCTATTACTATTTACTCTATCACACACCGAACGCATCATTCTGTACCTGAATTCTCAGTTTAAATGCAGCGATCCAAAACAGTGAATCCAATTACCATTCAGACAAAACTTTGCTTCAAGAATGAGCCACAATGCTGACGTGATCTAATCGCTAGCACACCCTGAGCACATGTGAGTTAATGTATTCCTCTTATTGGCAAGACATATCGGCATAATTTTTCATATCAGGCCGATGCCGATATTTACATTTAAAGCCATTATCGGCCGATTCCGATATTTGTCCGATAATATTGTGCATCCCTATTACTTAGTTACTTTTTATGTAAAGTAATGCATTATGTTACTTTTGTGTTACTTTTTCTCATCTGGGCTGGGCTTTCTTGTTTTTAATATAAAACATTTCTGTTTGTGGCAAATGTAAAAGTCAACTAAGTAACTGGCATTACTTATTTGAAAAAGTAACTCAGATATTTTCTTGTAAATTAAAAAGTAATGTAACTACTAGTTACTTGAAAAAAGTAATCTGATTACATAACTTGTGTTACTTGTAATGCATGTACCCTCAACACTGGTGGCTTAATTCGTATTAATTTGTTTAATCTGTTTATGCTCATTATTATGAAATTATTCTAATATGCTGATTTGGTGCTCAAGAAGCATTTGTTATTACTATCAATGCTGAATACGGTTGTACTGCTTAATATTTTTGTGAAAACTGTTATGTATGTATTATGTATAATACATGTACCCTCAACACTGGTGGCTAATTCGTATTAATTTGTATAATCTGTTTATGCTCTACTCACATTTAAGTTTAGAGATGGAACTTAATAATAATTCCTTTTTGTGTTCCTCAAAAAATAGAATAAAATAAAAATAAAATAAAATAATAAAATAACGAACTAACTAAATAAATATGGAAAACTGGAAAAAAGAAGGGAAGGGATTTTAATTTTTTAGATTTTGTAGTTTTTGGTTAACTCTCGATTTAAAGGTAGTGTAAGAGGTGAGCTGTCTTCATGAAAAATGATGGTGTCTGTGAAGAGATCTGATATGACGTAAGGTTCTGTCTGACCTGTTCACTCAAAAGACTCTCAGTCAATGTCACAATGGGAAAACATCAGCTATCAAGCCTGTTTCACACATCCTGGGTCTGCAGCAGTGTAATCAGCATAACTGCAGCCACAGGCATTTGTAGAGCTTTCATTAAAACACAGAGTTTTTCTTTGATAATGGCTATGAATTCTAAAATTGTCAAGAACAGGCCATTGAGAGCTTTTACAAACCCCAAAGTGTAAGCTACACTTTATTGTAACGAATGTGTTGATAAATTGGTTTAAACTGGTGCATTTTGACCATTTTCTTTAATCATTATGTGAAGTACAACCAAACTTGGCTCAGCAAGAAAAGCATTGCTGATTCAGATGTGCTTTTATGCATTTCTGCCTCTGTATACTGCCAACAAAGGCAGTATTTTATATGTTACGCACACAGCCATAGGCACTGAAATAAATACACGTGGCTTATATTTTGCCACCACTTGACGTGTGAAACAGGCTTTAGTCTTAAGTGTGAAAATTCAATTAAATCACATTAAGTTTTAGTATTCATTACATTTTAATTTAAATGCATTGGGCTCAAAGAAAATTTCATTAAGCAACAATAATGATATGATTATTAATTTTATCATGACTGTGCTGAAGCCGGGACAGATGTGACAGGCTTCGCTTTTGGTAGGAACTCTCATTAAATATGTGATCCAGTTTGTCGCACACCTAAAACTTGTTTTAATCTCTGCTGCCATTCTGTAATAGTTCAGTAATTAACACGGGCTGACGTGTTACTCTTGATTGGTTCTAGTTAGTGCATATTGGCGGATGCACAGTTGATGGCTCTCGTTTCTTGTTCGGCATCTCCCACTCTTTCTCTCTCGCTCTCTCTCTCTCTGGTTTGTTCTTGCTGCGTTCAAAGCGGAGTCAAAAAGTGATTCACCCTATCAGACACCAGCACTTCACACACACACACACACACACACACACACACACACACACACACACACACAAGCCCTTTCTGGAGTGTGTGTTGTCTCTGTGGCCCACTACCCATGCACACGATCAAAGCTCTCCTGATCTTTCTGACAAATCAGCTTGTCTCCTGCTACCCCTGGAAAGAGAACACACACACGCGTATATACACTGGGGAAACATGTCTCGCACACAACAAGCGTAGATGGGGAAGTTTACATGTCAGAGCATAGTGTGTAGTAGTGAAATATAGAGTGCTCATGTAGGGGAATTCAAGTAAGTTTTGTATGTTAAAAAAAAATTCGATGTTTGATTTATATATTTAAAAGTACATTTATATATTTAAAATATGCTTACATATATTTTAGTGCTGTCAAATCGATTAATTGTGATTAATCACACCCAAAATAAAAGTTTGTGTTTACATAATATGGGTGTGTGTACTGTGTATATTTATCTGTAATGTATATACGTATAAATACACCCATATACATGGATGCATTTAAGAAATATATGTAATATCTATTTATATATTTATTTTTGACAGCATTAATATATTTAAATATTTCTTAGACAAAACACACACACACACATATATATATATATATATATATATAAATATATATATTAAAAGTTTGGGGTTGGTAAGATTTTCTTTTTTTAATGTTTTGAAGGATGTATCTTATGCTCACCAAGTCTGTATTTATTTGATCAAAAATTCAGCAAACAATAATTTTATGAAACATTGCATTTTAAAAGAACTGTTTTCCATTATTTTTTTCATTATAATTTAAAATTTAATTTATTCCTGTCATGCAAAGCTGAATTTTCAGCATCATTAATCCAGTCTTCAGTGCCACATGATATTTTAGAAATTATTCTAATATGCTGATTTGGTGCTCAAGGAACATTTATTATTACTATCAATGCTGAATACAGTTGTACTGCTTAATATTTTTGTGAAAACTTTCATAAATATTTTTTGTTGAACAGAAAGTTCAAAAGAACAGCATTTATTTGAAAAAGGAAACATTTTGTAGCATTATATATATCCTTACTATCACTTTTGATCAAGTTATTGCATTGTTTCTGAATAAAACAATGCATTAACTTGATCAAAAGTGACAGTAAGCATATTTATTGCTTAAAAATAACTTGTTACTTGAAAAACTGAGCTATTGCAAAATGCATTTTAAGTTAATAACATTGCTTTTTTTAGTTAGTACTGCAAAGAACCAGGTTACTGAAGAACCCTATACACAGGTGAATTTTTTTACTGGAGATACAGTAGTACAAGGAACCTTTGCAGAACATGTTATTTTACTGTAGAAGAGATTGTCATATCTCATATACACCAAACTCTCACACAACCCTCATATTGACTGGAGTGGCTCCACATTGAGAGTGTTCGCTTGATGTGTTCATCGATGTCATCTGTTTGCTGTCTAATGTAACAGCTGTAACTGTGTGTTTTCTCTTATTAAGACACATGTCTCTGTCTCTCTCTCTCCTCCAGCCTCTAATCAGCCTCCTCGTTTCCAGAATTACTTCTTCCAGTCGTACCTGCTTATCTATGAGAACACACCAGTGGGTGAGTGACTCTCACAAACACACACACACACACACACACACACACACACTGCTCTATCTGTACACACGCTGATGATGTGATCTTTCTACACATTGTCACAGATGAATTTATTTTCCAGTTTTCATGATTTTAGTCTGTAAATGCTAAATGGACCATGTTTGGTTTGATTTTCAGATTGTTCAGTTGCTTTTGTTTGTAAACAAAGCAAAAGACACATATTAAAAAAATATTCTTAACTGGATATGGGCATTATGATTGCAGAGTTAGAGTATATAGTATGAAATAGTTATTTTACTAAGAAAATCCACAGAAATGGTTTATACAGTACATGAAATCATGTGGTAATGGCTTTTTAAGATAATGAAGTAAAATTAATATTTTTTATAGGTACCTTATTTTTTAGATGAAAATGCTGAAATACAAAATATACATAGAGACCTCTGAACAAAATCAGAAGATTAGTTGCTTAGTCATCTAACAACCAACTGGTTGAATAGTTTATCATGATATTCTTACTTTTTTGTTTGTGTATATATATATATATATATATATATATTATCCCCTGTAAAGCACTGGCACTACAGCCATGCACTTTTCGACATATAAATTTTTTTGGCAAGCATTTTCATTTTATAAAGGGCATTAATACCTCATTGCTGTCTATACTTCCCATATCCCCTCTTTCTACACCTCTTCATCCCTTATTCATAGTTTTCCTGTCTTTAGGTCGAAGAGCATGCATGTTTATTTAACCTTGTGACCTCTTGTTATCATAAGCTGCTTTTGTGCTCTTATGTGACCCTCAGTCTGCAGTTTGCCTCGCTGTTTCTTATTTACTTCTGTTTTTAACCTCTCAGTTGTTATGGACTGAATGATAAACACTTTTTTAGAGTTTAAGTATATTTGGAGTAAAGCACTTACTCTTAGGCCTTACTTTTAGGCCTAAAAAGCGGTTTCTCTTTATAAAAAAACTCATAAGGAGTCACCAAGAGTGAAAACATTCAAATACATTGACTTTATATGTTTTTGTCTGCAGTAAGTTTGAAAAACATATACTTTTTTGTGCATTTAGTGCATTATACAAGAAATACAGATTCAATGTTGTAAACACAACATGCTTTAAGTACTTTGATACTTTTATACTAGACTCGACTCACAATTGATTTCAGTACAGTTTGTCTTAGGCATGTTGTTTAATACTCAAATACAGATAAAATACATAACTGACAAATACAGGTGCATCTCAATAAATTAGAATGTCGTGGAAAAGTTCATTTATTTCAGTAATTCAACTCAAATTGTGAAACTCGTGTATTAAATAAATTCAATGCACACAGACTGAAGTAGTTTAAGTCTTTGGTTCTTTTAATTGTGATGATTTTGGCTCACATTTAACAAAAACCCACCAATTCACTAAAATGATCTGTGGAGTATTTTGAGCTGAAACTTCACAGACACATTCTGGGGACACCAGAGACTTATATTACATAATGTTAAAAGGGGCATAATATGTCTCCTTTAAAAAAAAGGGCCCAAAAAAAAAAAACCGATGGATAACATTAAAGAACATTAAAAATATTTAAAATAAATATACATAGCATTCACATGCTCCTCGGATGCTCTCATTTCCCGAGTTGT
>NW_015557049.1:1013705-1014887 GCF_001515605.1 Sinocyclocheilus anshuiensis | reverse complement strand
TAATTTGTTGAGATAGTGAATTGGTGGGTTTTTGTTAAATGTGAGCCAAAATCATCACAATTAAAAGAACCAAAGACTTAAACTACTTCAGTCTGTGTGCATTGAATTTATTTAATACACGAGTATCACAATTTGAGTTGAATTACTGAAATAAATGAACTTTTCCACAACATTCTAATTTATTGAGATGCACCTGTATTAAGTAAAAAGTACTTCCTAATAGATTGAAGCATTTTATCAATAGTTATGCATATATTAATCAATATTTCTCTATCGTCCTGCATATTTTAAGCTGAAGTGTGTAATTTATTATCTATATAATTATAATTATTCATGCCACCTGATGGAATTAAAAAACAAATCACACTTTAAAGGGGTCATGAACTGAGAAATCAAAATTCCCTTCATCTTTTGACAGATAAGAGATCATTGTACTATAAAAACATCCTGTAAGTTTCAGAACTCAAAACGTTCTTGTTAGTCTAAAAACAGCTTATATTGACGCCAATCTGCCAAAACAGATGTCTGTCAAACACACAGCTGTTAGCCAATCATAGCGGTGGGTGTTTACTAGGGTTGGGTATCGATTGGGTTGTTTACAATTTAAACGGTGCCTGAACCGATACTTTACAGGTGACATATCATGAAAATCTGACTTTTCCAGGTTTAAAGTGCTATAATCAGGTCCCCGGTGCATCTACCAACCAAGGAAACGTGAAAAAGATTAACCCAGTAACTTTGTTTTGGGAAGCCTTTTTCTGCAAGCGTCTGAGAAAACGAGCGCGTCTGATTTCGTTCCCTTGGTGACGTTGCAAAGGGATCTCATTATAATATTACTGGCCCTTAATCTGTAAGTTTCCACCCACGGCGCCGTCATTTGATTTCGCAAGCGACAACGGTGTACCAGCTGTAATGCCATGGCGAAAGTTTGAGCAAAACATGCTAACTGTTCTGTCTTTGGCTGCACAGTCGAGCACAGAACACTATTTAGATCTAAAATAAACATGCAATTTATTTCCCAGCAGTTTACCTTCACAGACATAACCAACTGTTTTTGTAACTCGTGTGTGTTTTTAACAAACTTGTGTGTGAATGAGAACTTAGTTTAGTACTGACAGCCGCTTTCTGTACGTGTGCTTCGGATGTGTGCTCTCAGAAAACCATATATCAGAAGTTTAAACT
>NW_015557049.1:995298-1011849 GCF_001515605.1 Sinocyclocheilus anshuiensis | reverse complement strand
GTCAAAACAGGACAGAAAATAGCCTATTACTTCTAAATTATGTTTTTTGATGTAAAAATCTTGATAACTTTATAAGTGGACCTCAGAGAACAATACAAAATAAAAAAAGGCAGTTCATGACCCCTTTAAATATTTCCCTCAAAGCCATAAAAAGACGAGGACAGTGTCAGCAAACCAATCCTCTGTGATATTACATCATAGACAAAGTAGAGAAAAACATGATTGCAGCAAAATTAGGAATACACTTTTCTGGCGTGTTGTATAGTTGGGTTAGATTTAACACTGTGTGTCTGGTCTCAAGCAGTGTTTTACTCTAACGGTCTCTGTCTTTAAGTTTCTGTCTGTGCCTGTATATATTTCAGCGTTTTTAGGGACTCCGATGATTGACAGGGCAATTTGAGAGTGTCAGGGTTTTCATCACCTTGCTGCGTGTTGTCGTGAGTTGGTTTTAAAATAGATCTATCGGGCCCCTTCGCTGATAGGAGGCTCTCTGAACCGCAAATACACTTATACCTCACTTATCCATAAAATCTCAGAATTCTGCCATCCAGCCCATTTTACCAGAACATTCTGCAAGCAAGCAGTGTGTGTGTTTAGATGCGTTTCAGGAGAGCTCACTACTGCGCCTCTAATACATTTTAACTCATTGTTTCTTTCTTTAACTATGGACATTTTAGGCCCTATGGATTTTTAGGAAAAAAATCTCTTAAAACGTACTTTTCACACTCTTACTAGTTTATTTAATTTGTCTATTAACAGTGTCTGAAAGTGTATAAACTTGGTCTTGGGTCAGTAAGATTTTGTATTTTTTTTTTGGAAAGAAATTAATACTTTTATTCAGCAGGAATGCATTAAATTGATCAAAGTGAAAGTTAAGACATTTATAATGCATTTATAAAAAATATAAAAATATATTCAAGTAGTAAACAGTTATTTTAAATTGTAATAATATTTACATTTACATTTGATCCAAAGCGACTTACAAATGAGGACAATAGAAGCAATCAAACCAACAAAAGAGCAACAATATATGAGTGCGGTGACAAGTCCCAGTTAGTCTAATGCAGTAAACATAGCAATGTTTTTTTTTCTTATTAAATAATAATAATAAAAATTAGAAAGAAAAGAAATAGAATATAGAGTGCTCGTGTTAGAGGGTCAAGGATTTTTTTTATTTAGTAAATATAAACATAGAATAGAGGGTGCTAGAGGGTCAAGTTTTTATATATGATAAATAAAAGAAAACAAGTAAATAGAATAGACATAGAATAGAGAGTGCTAGTGTAAGAGGGTCAAGTGTAGATGGAATATTATTTCACAATATTAATATTTTACTGTATTTTTCATCAAATAAATGCAGCCTTGATGAGAATAAGAGACTTCTTTAAAAATGTAATAAAACCATTAAATCTTTTAAAAAAATAATACCAACTTCAAACTTTTGAGCCACTTTTTTTGTAATGCCAAATGAGGACAATAGAAGCAATCAAACCAACAAAAGAGCAACAATATATGAGTGCGGTGACAAGTCCCAGTTAGTCTAATGCAGTAAACATAGCAATGTTTTTTTTTCTTATTAAATAATAATAATAAAAATTAGAAAGAAAAGAAATAGAATATAGAGTGCTCGTGTTAGAGGGTCAAGGATTTTTTTTATTTAGTAAATATAAACATAGAATAGAGGGTGCTAGAGGGTCAAGTTTTTATATATTATAAATAAAAGAAAACAAGTAAATAGAATAGACATAGAATAGAGAGTGCTAGTGTAAGAGGGTCAAGTGTAGATGGAATATTATTTCACAATATTAATATTTTACTGTATTTTTCATCAAATAAATGCAGCCTTGATGAGAATAAGAGACTTCTTTAAAAATGTAATAAAACCATTAAATCTTTTTAAAAAATAATACCAACTTCAAACTTTTGAGCCACTTTTTTTGTAATGTGCATAATTTACATGATAAATTATGGTTTAATATAATTACATTATATATTTAAATCATATAACAGCATTCTGTGATGGAAATGATGGTGGTAGAAATACACACACAATTACAATAATTTAGCACAATTGCAATATGATTATAAATAACCAATAAATAAAAATGTAAGCTGAAGAAACACTCTAAAGTACTTGAAAGTTTTTATTCATTTTATCCATTTTTTAAGAAATTCAAAATTATTATTAAATCTCCTACTGACTTAAATTGATAGAATATTCAGCATTTAAAAATGTAATTGCATACTGAATTCCAATTGGATTCTTTCTTACCTTTATATCATACTGCATTGTGATTGATCTTTTCTTTCTTATATCTCTTTAAATGCAAATTCTTCATATTCTGACATTCTACTCATTTGAGAAGTATGCATATTTGGACGCAGGGCTGGCTTAAGCATTATGTTAAACGTTTCATCACATCATGACCATGATATCATATTTCCTATGATATTATCATAATATTATCATCTTCATTGCTTAATTTGGACATATATTGCCCTCGGTTGATTATAATTTAGTGCAAGTTTGAATGTTTTTTATAGCCTTGATCTTGGATCCGTTTCTCCTTGCCTCCCTCTGTTATCTGTTCATTTAGATTGCTCACATATAAGCCAAAATTCCTGTGATCCGCCCTGAAACTGATAAATTTTTGTGTTTCCTTGACTCTCACACTCTCTATCAATGCAGCGTTGAACAGCAAATACATTAATGCTGCATGATGTTGTTTGATGAGCCATTTACATGAGGTTAACACTGAACTCACAACTAGTCGACTACTTTTGATATGATCAGTTGACTAGTAAAAAAAAGTAGTTGTTCAGACACTAATATGTTCATTTCTGTTTATTGAGATTAATTAGGATGTGACAAGCTGTTCCCAGACCAGCGTCGGTTCAGTCAGGGTTCATTTCCACCCGCAGCAGTGTCAGCATGCCCTGTGTGTCCTCTCTGCCCTGCCTGACTCTGATTGGTGGCCGGAGCCATCAGCCATGTCTGATTGGATGACTCTGATGACTTATTCATGGAGAGGGCGGATGATTGGACAGTGCCAATTTGTCAGAGTTATAGTTTATTAGTAGCGCAGATGTCCTCGTACTGGAGGATTTCCAAAAGACACACATGTACTGGCACACCCCGACACAAACACACACACTTACACGAATAAATGCATGCACACCAACACACTCACACTCATGACTCGATAGAGACTTTTCACTGGGGTGTGTGTGTACATGCATATAATCATGGCGAACAGTATCTGTGTTTGTACAGGATCAAGAGCTTCATATAGCTTGATTAATTTTTGTCAGTGCATTAGTTCAGTGAGAATATGTGTGTGTGTTTGTGAGAATGTGCTTATTTTTAAGGGATAAATGTTACAGGAAATTGTAACGCTCTAAATATACACTACCATTCAAAAGTTTGGGTTGGTAATTTTTTTTTGTTTACCAAGGCATTCATTTAATCAAAAAGACAGTAATACTGTGTAATGTGATTGCAATTTAAAGTAACTGTTTTCAATTTTAATCTATTTTCAAATGTTATTTATTTCTGTGATGGCAAAAACTGAATTTTCAGCATCATTACTTCAGTCTTCAGTGTCACATGATCCTTCAGAAATAATTCTAATATGCTGATTTGATGCTCAAGAAACATTTCTTATTATTATCAATGTTGAAAACAGTTGTGCTGCTTAATCTTTTTGTGGAAACCATTATATATATATATATATATATATAATTATTATTATTTTTTTTTTGATAGAGTTCAGAAGAATTTATATGAAATAGAAATATTTTGTAACACTATAAATGTCTTTACTGTCAGCTTTGATCAATTTAATGCATCCTTACGGAATAAAATGTATTTATTTCAAAGAAACAAATCTTACTGACCTCAAACTTTTGATCAGTAGTGCAGCAACAAATTAAAATACAGTTTAGAGATGGTATATATATCCAATATTTTTTCCATATTCTTTTATTTTATTTTCTTATTCGTTTATTTAATGAAACATATTTAAATAGTTGTGTTTTCCATTGATGCAAAGTCATCACAAAATTGTAATGTTATGCTAATCTCTAAAATCCCACTTGCCTAGGGCATTTCCAAACACATTTGCTATTATTTTATTTTATTTTATTCAGACCACTTTGCAGAGATTTTACAGTGTATAAGGGTTTCAGGGAGTTTTTTCTTCTTCCCATTGTTCCTGTAAGAACACTGCATACCTGTGCTAAGTTGCTGTAACACACAACCTTTTGTGTCTTATTATTTTCGGACTTTCTTAATCTACATATTGGTACTGTTGCTGTTGGCACATGGTCTGTGGCTTATGAAGTAAAATGTAAGTAAATGCCACCGTTGCCCTCAGTGTCCGTAGAGGTACTGCTTGTATGTGTTTTAAGCTGGTGTCTCACCGCAGTAGTTTATCAGCCAGCCAGTTTACGACCCTCTCCTTCCTGCTATCTGGAAAATTCCACTGAGACGCCTCTGTTTGCTCACTCCCAAATTGGCAAGCGGCTTAATTAGACTAATTAGTCAATTAGGTAACTGTAGCATGCACATTCATCGGTTTAAATGACAGAATACTTCAGGGCTGTTTGGCATTGAATAAAGGGCATACTGCAGATAATTATAATGTTAGTTTAACAGCAGTCTGCTGCCACCACTGAGAGGAGTCTGAAGACTTCATTAAGAGCCCACAAATGCACCGCTTGGGTGAACCAGAGGTTGAAGACATAAACATGCATTGCATGATCTGAGTATCAAAACTTAGATACTTTGTCTGGATATGGGTCTTGGTCTTTGGTTTCAGACAATCCGATTCATGGTGGTAATTACTTGACATGACATTGTATCTTTAACACTACAGAAAATTCGCAAGAATTCCAGTGTTAGTCAATCAAACTAAAGTAGCTCAGAGTCTGAAAATAATGCTGCAATAAATTCAACATTCACTTGATTGAAATGGACAGCCTGGTTCCTCAGTCAATTGGTCTGGAGGTTATATTTTGGTTCGGATCTGGACCTGAAGGGATCTAGTTTTGGTCTGGGTTATAGAGGGTCTCGTCTTGACTCCAGCTCTGATGGTTGTTCACTTACAGCACAGGCTATTATAGAATCAGATAAATGTGGTGTCCTGACCTGACCTTTACAGCTCGCTGGTGTTTATACATGCTTAAAAATAAATGTTTTTCAGTGATTCTTTGCAGCATAGTTTGGTTAGGTTTACAATGTGTAGTATTATTGAGTTGGATTTTGATATTAATTTTATAGATTTTTCAGATCAGCATTTTGGTTTCTGGGCTCTTTAAACAACTACAGCCTAATTTTTTTTTTGTAGAACTAAATAATGTTCTCTAATACTGTAGCATCTGATTATAAAACACTTTTTGTTTCTGACTGTAACCTTTAGTTTTAATAGTGAGGCTAAGTGTGATATGTATGTGCCAAGTATAACAACGAGTCCAAAATGGAGTTGGATACTCAATCCTCACTGGTCAGATTTCCATGATCTCTGACTGGTGGCATCAGGTTCCTTCTCTGTCCAGCTGAGTCATCGTGATATAATAGATTACTGCATGGCTGTAGACTTGGATTGTGTTTGCATATTGTGTTATGCTGTTTTGGGTGCTTTTGTCCAACTGTCCATAGAAGGGAGAAGGAATGCTGGGTAACGCATTGTCTTGTTTATTTATTTTGGATAAAAAATGTGAAACTGCATGTAAGTGTATTGTGTACACTCCCACATATTTGCTAGACTACTATAATAGAGCCTTTCAATTATACACACATTTCAATATCACACTCAAAAATGAAAGAAAACCGACATATTTTCAAATTATATGCATAAAACATTCAGATTCAAAAACAAGAAGTGGAATTTTCAAATTTAAAAAAAAAAAAAAAATAGAATTTTGTTTTCAGAGTCACTGAACAGATGGCCTCTGTTGCTTCCCTTAACACACAAGTACATCCTTGAAACCGTAGCACTTTTTGCAAGAATGCCTGAGATCCCATATGGAGAAATTTCTCAAATCAATTAGTGCACATGAAATGTTTCCCACCACGTCACATTAACATGATAAACACCTGCTGAATAATGAACATCTAACAAATCACATGCCTTTGTTCTTGATTTGCGCTGTGTGTGTGTGGTAATTTAGCAGTGTGTGATTCCAGAGGAACTTCAGTGTGTATTTAACTTAAGCGCAGTGTGTGGCAAAACCCTTTAATCTGATAATCCACTTTATTTTGATCCACTTGTTCATTCAGACTCATTTTCAACAGCCTCATACATTCTCTCGCTCTGGCCCTGTCCCAAATTGCACCTTAAACCCTTGCGGTCTTCCTCTGTGTCTAGAGAAAAAGTTTTATTTTATTTTATTTTGTTTTTATTTTTTAATAATACTTCTGTTCAGTAAGGATTCGTTAAATGAATCAAAAGTGAATGTAAAGACAATTAGTATATTAAAATATTTATATCTCAAATATATATATATATATATATAAAAAAAAATTCTGTCCTTTTGAACTTTGAATTAATCAAGGAATCTTTTTTTAAAAAATGTATCGGTTTGCACAAGAATATTAAGCAGCACGTGTAAATTTTAAAATATAAACAAATAGACAACAGTTATTTTAAGTTTTTGCAAAAAATACAGTTTTTGGTTTTTAACTTGTATTTTTAAGAGATTTCTTTCAAAAACATATATAAAAAAAAATCTTACTAACTTTTAAAACCAATGTTTTTAACCAATTCTGAGTCTTTTGGTCTGTTTGTGAGACAAAGCTATTTTATGGCTTAAGAAGACTTGTAATAAACCACACTGGTCATATAAACTATTTTTTTGGTGCTTTTTGTCTTTTTTGGCAATATAATTTAACATCCATTCATGCATACCCTACCAGTGCCATTTGTAGTGCCATTTGTAGTTTTAAAGCTTTGCAATAAAAATCACCTACCGCTTTCCTTGAATGCCTAATTTGCCCTTTTGCGCTTTATGGAACAATGAATGAAAATTCGGGTTGGAATGACATTATGGTGAGTTAAAGTTGACTTTTTACTTTTGGGTGAATAATATAGAATTAGCACCTGCATATCTTAGCTATTTTTATCTTTATTTGAACTCAAGAATTCATCCACTCAATTATTTGATCACTTAGAAGGTCTCTATAGAAATGAATGGAAGTTCTGGATACGTATAATGCTTTTCAAAGCTTCATATAATATAGTTGTTGTAAAACAGTGAATTTTAAAAGAGAAAATTCATAACTGTTGGAAAGACAGTGGTTCTAAAGCTTTAGTAAGTTGATTTGAATTGAAGAACATTTCCTCAGGAGAAAGCTCTCCTTTGAGCAGTCCTGCTCTCTCAAATGTAAATGACTCTGTGATTGACAGCTAAATGAGTGGCCTCGTTAAACAGTTTATTTCTTAGAGCTTGGAGCAATTATTTCAGTGGTTACAGCCTCAGGTTCTGTCAGGAACTTGTATTGATGTTGAAGGAAGTGATTTATTTGGCTGCTGAATGATATTATAGTGTGGGTCACACTGATCGCCCAAAGGGTCTTAATGAAATAATTTACCCCAAAATGAAGTTTTTGTTATTTATTCAACCTCATGTTGTTTCAAACCTACATAATTTTATTTCATCTGTTCACACTGTTTTCATTGCTTTTTTTTTTTAATGTTTTGGTCGATAACCGAAAAAAGTAATAAAGTTACTGTAGGAGTAACAACTAAGAAAGTAAGAGATTTCTTTGCTTTAGGGATTTATAGATAAAGGTAGACCCTCCTCGATTTAAGCAAAATCTCTATCAAATACAAGCAAAACTGAATATTATGTGGCATTTAACATAGTTCTGAATTAGATTTTTTTTCACTTGAATATTGAATATTTGAAATTTAACACAACTGAATTTTTGAATGGCAGAAAACTTTCTTTGCTTTAGGGATTTATAGATAAAGGTAGACCCTCCTCGATTTAAGCAAAATCTCTATCAAATACAAGTGCAAAAATAATATAGAGCTATACTGTGAAATTTTTGGGGCAAATCAGGTAAAAAGTATCTGATTAAAGTTGTGTGTGTGTATATACAGTGGGTACGGAAAGTATTCAGACTCTATAAAACTCTGCTATAAAAAAAAATTCAGTTGTGTTAAATTTCAAATGTTCAATATTCAAGTTTTAAAAAAAATCTAATTCAGAACTATGTTAAATGCCACAAAATATACAGTTTTGATAAATGCCACTTGTCAATAATTCCAATTTATACAATACAAATTCAAATAGTTACATATTATAAGCTCCATAATACTCTGCATACACATTTTTTTTATTCCTTGATTTTTCCAATCTTTTATTCCTTGCCATTTGTCTAATCTATCTATCAATACATATTGAAAAAAGTTGGTGTGGAAACAAATTTAACAAATTAAATTGCTAGTCAATTTCACAACATCCTCGGCTGGATGTTGGTAGTTGGCCCGACTTTAGGTGGCTGGTTCAACTCTGGCTGTAAGGAAGCAAGCTTTCAATACATAAAGATCTTTATGAAGATCTTTAAAACTTTCTTTAAAGAAAGAAAAGGGAGTGCTCTAGCCTGGTGGCTAAAGATTTGGACTAGTAACAAGCTATCACCATTGTGCCCTTGAACCGCACTCTTAACCTCAGGTTGCTCTAGTTCCAGTAACTTAAAATGGTGATGACATTTATGCTCCCTCGCTCTCGTTCCAGGAGATAATGCTGTACGCTTGAGTGGTGTCTGTAAACACACCATCCCTCAGGCCTTCGCTGTATAGTGTGTGTGTTCCTGTTTGTGTGGCCTTGTGGGGCAGTTGTGGCCTAATGGTTAAGAGTAGGACTTGTAACCCAAAGGTTGCAGGTTTGAGTCTCAGGTCCGGCAGGGATTGTAGGTGGGGGGAGTGAATGACCAGCTCTCTCTTCCACCTCTTCCACCAAGGTGAGACCCTTGAGCAAGGCACCGAACCCCCAACTGCTCCCCGGGCACCGCAGCAATATGGCTGCCCACTGCTCCGGGGGCGTGTGTGTTCACTACTGTGTGTGTGCATTTGGATGGGTTAAATGCAGAGCACAAATTCAGAGTATGGGTCACCATACTTGGCCGCACGTCACTTCACACTATTTATTTAGTGAAGAACATGAGGGCTTTTCACACTTGAAATAATGCTGGGTCATTCTAAACCCCTGGAAAACGGAATCCTGGGTGATCTAGCTTCACTCTGTTTCACCTTGATTCTTGTTTCACTCTGCTCATAATTGACCTGGCGTTACAAATGAATCCTGGCTATTCATACGCTAAAGTTTCACGGTACATTTCTAAAACCCAGGTTAACATTCTTATTTGTATATGTACTATGTCAGTGTCATTGACTGGACAACCGCAGCATGCAAAGTGCTTAACGGCTCTTGCAGGAATCCTCATCTTATACTTCTATGCCACCTGTACTATAAGTTTTCCAGAATGGAGTTTACAGACTATAAAGGTAAGAATTAAACTATATTTTCTTCACTCCATTTCACGTTTTCTGTCACCATTTGACATTTTTCCACTTAAATGCTTTTTTTATGAGTTTTATATGAGGCACGCCATTTGCTATGAAGCATCTAGCCGTAACATTCTAACACCACATCGTTTCGCACTGTACACGTTTAACACTACAGTACAGGGTTAAAGCCCCGTTCACACCAAGAACGATAACTATAAAGATAGCGATATTAGCGTCCACACCAGCGAACGATATCGTCTGTTTATTCTAAGCGCACATGCGTCTGCCACTTTAAATTCTTGAGCTCGTTACAGCAGGATGGATTCTGATTGGCTGTCAGCTTTTTATCGTTCATCAGCTGGAGAAAAATCGTTTTGAAAGTGATTCCAATGATATCGTTTCTCTTTGTCTTTATCGTTATAGTTGTGGTGTGGACTCTGCTATTCTTTAATATTGAGAACGATTTTTAGAACTATGTCTTTATTGTTATCTTTATAGTTATCGTTCTTGGTGTGAACGGGGCTTAACACTCCCCCATGCTCCGGAGCAGGGTTTCACCCCGGGTAAAAAGCTAAATTACAAGTGCCTTTGTCTTTTAAAAGTGGGCTTAGAACAATGATAACTAGGGGTTAATCGCGGTGTGAAAAGCCCTATGGTGTTCTCTGGGCTCTGGACAATCACATTGCACTGTGTGCATTGTACTGACCACACACCATCACCATATGCCTTGAGCAAAGGCTGAATTAAATAAAGGCACTGTGTAAATTGAACTAATTATTAGAATAGTATTACCAACTGGGTAACACTGTACAATAAGGTTTCATTTGTTAACATCAGTTAACTACATGAGTTAACATGAACAAACAATAAAAAGATAATTCCTACACATTTATTACTCCATGTTAATTTCAACATTTTTTTCATCAATACATTATTAAAATAAGAAGTTTTATCTGTTAAAGGGGTCATCGGATGCAAAATTCACTTTTACATGGTGTTTGCATATAAATGTGTCTTAGCAGTGTGTGGACTCAAGCACCCTACAATGATAAAAATCCATTCACTCCTTTTTTAATCCCCAATAAACCTAAATAGTCACAATTATCAAGCCTTTTGATTTTCTGAGCAGTATGACATCATACTGCTCAGGCCCCGCCCACGACCGCTGAAGGACTGTCCCATATTAGCATATTTCCACCCTCAGCCAGTTTTCCGCAGTTTTCTCGGTGCATGAGCAACTGTAGCGAAAACAATGTCTCGTATGCAATGCAGGGGTTTTGTAGTTGGATGTAAAAGTGAACATAAGGCCGCTTTCACACTGCAAGCATGAGCAGCGTGTACTTTTTCCAGCGTGCATGTTAACAAATGAGTGCATTCCAAAGACTATAGATATGATATATATATTTCCATGAATACTATGGCAAGTCTGCTGCTGCAGTGACGATGAAGCTGACGCTCAGCTCAAGTTTGCTGTGTGAAACAGGCGTAGAGTCTTCATTTTCTCCTGACATCAGACTGAGGATGCAGTGGATTAGTTTGGTTTTTGATGGTAACGCGCCACCAAATACACAGAAAACAGAAGAGAGAGAGAGCTACAGAGCTGTCTTTGACAAGGTAAAAAGGGTGTTGTTATACTGAAGTATGTTGTTGAACTGAAGTATGTTACAGACATGAAGACCCTAAAGAATCACCCCAACTTGTGGAAAATGGGCATCCGATGTCCCCTTTAACAGGCCTGAACGTTAACAAAGATTATTAAATAATGTAACAAATCAGTTACTCATTCTTAGTTAATTTTAGTTAATGCATTAATTAATGTTAACTAATGGGAACCTATTGTAAAGTGTTACAATTAACTGCAATTGCAATAGTGTTGTTTTCACTTAATTTCAATAATAGGGTAAAAACAATGAAAACTCATTTAATATTGCACACTGGGATGTAGATGGGATGTTATGACCTTAATCAGATACTTTTTACCTGATTTGCCCCAAAAATTTCACAGTATAGCTCTATATTATTTTTGCACTTGTATTTGATAGAGATTTAGCTTGAATCGAGGAGGGTCTACCTTTATCTATAAATCCCTAAAGCAAAGAAATCTCTTACTTTCTTAGTTGTTACTCCTATATTAAATAGAAAGCAAGTGAGACTTTTGCTTAGTTGACAACCTATTTAGATCATCCACTAGTGTACATTAGTTAAGATTAAGTAAATATAACTACTTTGAGTGCATTAAATCTGAGGGTAAAGAGTGTAAACACTGTGTGTCCTTCAGTACCTCTCTCTCTCCCTCTCGGTGACCCCATCATTGTCTTATGATTTATAAGGGCTTGTGTATTTCTGATGCTGACTCTAATGTGTAATTGATTGGGGTCATTTGAAAGTGTTCATAGATGCTCCTGCAGTAATAAGCTCACTTTACCAAACACTGCGTTCCTGCTCAGGCCTGATGTGATTTTTAAAATAGAATACATCCGAAACATGCAATTGCTTCATTAAACTGACATAGGATAAAGTATTTTAACATTCAAAAAAATTCAGCTTTAATTTAAGCAGTAATATTTACACAGAAGATTCTGAAAAATGAAAGTGAGTGTGTGTCTGCGACAGTTTCTGCTGTAGTGTATCTGTCTGTCCCGGTTGACATTTATATGATCTCACTGACTGACCTTTACTCAGGCTGCAGGTGTGTAAGGTTACATCTCTGGGGGAAACAGAAGACAGAAGCCATTTGAGACTGCATCTCAATGCTCTGTTACATCACACACAGTATCATGAAGCCTGATGGGAATAGTAAGGATTCGTAAGTGTGACACTGTGTTTGAGTGTTATGTTTGTGTTGAGACCAGAGAGAACACAGCTACCATCATTTTTTATGTGCTACTTGATGTACTGTAAACCAACAAAAACTAGGCAGAGGTCACAAGAGGCCAGTTTAGTCTCATACAAACATATTAGATCTTCACTGCTTCAGACATTAAATCAGCAGTCTGTTGAGATGTACTATATATATATACTATGAAGTTTGGACTTTGTGAAAAATAATACATTAAAAATGGTAACATCTTAATCAACTGGTTTTATTCAAGTCAAAAATATTATTTAACACTTGCTGCTCAAAAACATTGATTATTATTATTATTATTATTATTATTATCAATGTTGAAAACAGTTTAGCTGCCTAATATTTTTGTGAAAACCGTACATTTTTTTCAGGATTTTTTGATGAATAGAAAGTTCAAAAGAACAGTATTTATTTAAAATATAGGTTTATTTTTTTTTTTAGAAAAGTAATAATTAATAAATATGTCCTAAAAGTAATAAAAAACTTAACTTTTGAATGATTTTTAGTTGATGGAAAGTACAGGAAAAAAAATCGCAAAGACTTCAAATGGACCCAGAACAGCTTTCATACTTGGTTTGTGTTTGTCCATCATGTTTAAGGTTATGTGGTTAAGGTTTTAACCATAACTATAGTTCAATCATGACAACTCTGAAAATTTTAGCATGTTCATTGGCTGCATATGCGGCATGAACCAATCAGCTTGTGCCAAGTCGTTTAATTCTCTGAATATCATCAGTTACATTAACACCCCGTCACAATGCGCCATCTAGAGTTTCATGACTGAACTATATATTTAGTTGACTCTGCTTGTGAATGTTCACTACAAAGACAAACATTTTAGAGCTATTTTTGTCACAAGTTACTTATAGTCTCTGAAATGCAAGTTGTTCAATATTAACTTCATAGTTCTGGAAAAAAAACAAAAAAAACAAAGCTTACCAATTTTGTCTTGAAAGCTCTTAGAGAAATTCTGGTCCCTGGTTAGGGATGTTATTTACGGTTGTTTATAATTTTTATTTTTTATTATTCATTAGTATGCCAACTCAAGGAAAATTGTATGTCTGAAAGAACAGCATGACTCATCAAATTTTTCAATATTTCTGTGTGTGCCTTTTAGGCGTGCATGGATGTACTGGTCTGTGTGTGTGTGTGTGTGTGAATAATGCATGTTGTGCACACTTGTATGTGTGTGTGTGTGGTTGAGATCATTTTGCGGCAGCTGCTTATCAGGGGCAGGTGTATGTCGGCTGATACCTGCTGGAGCCGCTGAGAGCAGCCTACCTGGAAATTGATGTCTCACATCAGTGACCCGCTCTCTGCCCAGCCGACGACAACAAGCACCCGCGCGGGCTTTACCTGCGTGTTCTACGCTGCTTTGTGCCTGTCATGTCGCTTTCCGTGCATATTTGCGTCCATCTGATAATGACAGGGTTAAAGTGTGTGGGAATTTAAGAGAGGGGTGTCAGAAAGGGTTTGCATGTGTTGAAAGGTTATCATGTCCTTCACCGCTCCGATGACATTTGGAGCAGCGTTGTCTGATGGGATTAATCCACCGGCCCCCCTGTCTCCACTGAGAGTCACCTCCTCAACCGCGCAACCCGAATCTCCAGCCTCTCTCTTGGTTTTTTCTTTGTTTTCCTACTGTTTATCTCTGCTTCATTCTCTCAGTCCACTCCTCTCTCGCTCCTGCTCTATTGATTCTTATTGTCATTCAGGTTAAGCTCGCAAAGACCAAGCAATTATGTCTTCAATCTGACAGTATCTAGCAGTGCAGTGCTCCTCCACGTTTAATTTCGACCTGGATAGGGGTTGTGTTCGTGTGTCGCCGAGGTGCAGGAGCGTTTGCTGGATGGTTGGGAGGGATGTGTGTATAATTGAGTCTCTCTCCCTCTTATCTCTCACAGGAGAGAGGGTTTGACATTTAAAAGGTTTCTTTTTCTCGTTCTCTCTGTCGTACTCTGAGGTGACTGCAGGGGCGTCAAGACTGGTGGCTATAGACAAACCTGATATTGGCAACCCCAAAATTCGGAACCCTCTCCCAAGCTGATTGACTGCACAAGACTGTGCACAGCTCTAAACCTTCAATGGTCTTGCCAATGCATGAGCTGTTAAGTGAAGGCAAGAGATGTCCATGCTTTTTAGAGCCCTGAAACCTTGGTCCAGAGCAGTGTTTTTTTTTTTTAAATGCATTTTATTTTGATTTAGTTTTTTAATTTTATTTTGCTGTTTTTTTTGCTTTGTTTTGCTTTTATTTTAAATACACTACCATTCAAAAGTTTGAGGTCAGTAAGTTTTTTTAAGAGAAGGAAATTTAAAAAATCTTTATTTATTTATTTATTTATTTTTGATCGAAAGTGACAGTAAGGACCTTTACATTGTTACAAAAAAAGTTTAATATAAATTCTGCTCTTTTGAACTTTCTTTTAATCAAATGAATGAGATTAATGAGAAACTTTATCATATTTTTCATATATTCATATCATATATTTTTACAAAAATATTAAGTGGCACAACTGTAAATAGAACACAGTTATTTTAAATTGTAATAACGTTTCACAATATTACTGTTTTGACTGTATTTAAATTAAATTAATGCAGCCTTGGTGAGCATAAGAAACTTTCAAAAACATTACAAAATCTATCCGACGCCAAACTTTTGAATGGTAGTGTACAGCACACAGAAATACTTTTTTTTTTCATTTATGTGTTTTCTTTTTACTTTTTGGCACTGAATGGAAATGGGCTTGAGTACTTGAGGGTGACGGCAATAATTAATCATGGCAACACAATAATTGCACGACTTTTAAACATGTTTTTGAAAGGAAGTGATTGGTTGCAGTGACATATTCGGGTACCTTGCAGTTCGATTGGTTTTGGATTGAAACTGTCCACTGTTTTTCAGTTTGGCATAGGAATGGTGCTCAGTGACCAGTTTGAGGAGGGTTGCTTGCATTTAATAACAACTAGACAGAGAGCAACTAATATAATGATAATCAACATTTCTTGGCTGAATTCTTTTCACGGAGCTTGTTACTGTGCGTTATGGAATCATCTTCTCTGTGAATTTGTCCTGAAGAAGGTATTTCTCTGCCTTAAAATTTGTTAAAATCGTGCCTTCAAAAGCATCTCATTAGGTTTTGGAACAGAGCTGAAGAGTGCATTTTATTCAACTGTCATGCCGAAAGTTTGTGATTTTATACACTCTTTCTTTGTTTACCTTTGGTCTCTCTCTCTCTTCTTTTCCTCTCCAGATTAACTGAGAAGGTCAATTGCCAATTTTCCTCAGCCATTGTCTTTATCAAAACCAATATTAATTTAGGCTAATTAGGACCTGGAGCTAATGAGCATTGCAAATAATTAGTTCATTTATAATCCATAACATCTGTGGTTTGTTAGGAGCTCTAGGAGCAGTACAAACTCAAGCAGACGCAATAGAATCTATTGAGGTGGGTGGAAAGATGCACAAACACACACAAACTCACAGACTCTCAGCCACACATCTGTCTGTCTGTCTAGTGGCCATTGACTCCTGTGACCTGGAGACCGAAGCTGCCCACCTTAATCCTCCAGCCACCAACCTCCTTTTCCTCTATGACCTCACTGTCAGGAGTGCAGCCACGGGTAACGGGAGCAAGTCAACAGGCCAACAGATAGATAAAGACACCAATACCTAGTGACCTGCCCATGAAGGCAACATTTTAAGACATAATATATGCACTTCAGCTGCAAAGTCTGAAAGGTAGCTTTATCACATGCATCTTTCTTAGAGAAGGTCATTTCAAAATGCATTGCAACAAGCACAGTGAAACAGAAAATCCATCCAAGATGATAGATGAAGCAATAATTTCAGTTTAGAAAAATATCAATAAAAATAGGTAAATAATAACAAATTTGACTAAAATTTTATTTTATTTTATTTTACTCCGTTACATGCTAATGGCAAATTCTGTTAAAATAATTATTTTATTTTTTACATTTTTACATTTATTTTATTAAAAGCTGCCTATTTATTACAAATTTTTAAAGATTTATTTTTGGCATTTTTGCCTTTATTATGATAGGACAGTATGTTGACAGGAAGTGACGTGGGACAGGATCAGGAATTTTATTTTATTTTATTTTATTTTAATATTAGGCACATTTCTCCATTATAGTGATGCACAAAAAAAAAAAAAAAAAACCCCATAT
>NW_015557049.1:994102-994780 GCF_001515605.1 Sinocyclocheilus anshuiensis | reverse complement strand
TCCATTATAGTGATGAAAAAAAAAAAAAAAAAAAACCCCTCATTGTCATTACTGCTGCCTAAAAACAGGAAGAATATATCATTTAATTTGTAAAATTGTTGCACTGCCTTTAATATATGTTGACTTAATACTTAGAAGGCAGCCGTACATGTAGACAGCAGTAGACAGCACTGCAGTTCACTAGATTTTGGAATGTTTTGGGCAAATATGTCACACTTGCACATACCGGAGCACACTCTCTGCTGGGACAGCCCTGCTTCCACGGTAACCCTGAGTGACAGACAGCTCTGCAGTCGACAGCAGTAATGGCAAACACTCTCTCCAAGTGTTTGTCGTTTAAGTGAATAGGTGTGAAAAGAAAGGATGGGGTAAGAGAAGCGAGGAAGGATTGCTGAGGTGATTGAGAGGCATGAAATGGCTGAACCTGTGAGTGAAAACACACACATTAGAGTTCCCTTAGTTTTGATTTAACTCCACTCCAGATAATGCACAGGTCTAAGAGGTCAACAGAAGAGTTATCAAGTGAGAGAAATGCATGTGTGTGTGTGTCAAGAAATATAGACACTGTATTGTAGCTCTCCTTCAGATTTGTATATGTCCTGACTTGTGAAGTGTGAAGAAAGATTTGGTGATCATGGTAAATGTGTGAATCTTATGAAACTTGACCATTTCATAAGT
>NW_015557049.1:966434-993915 GCF_001515605.1 Sinocyclocheilus anshuiensis | reverse complement strand
TGTGAATCTTATGAAGCTTGACCATTTCATAAGTAATTTCACTCCAAAATCAAAAGAAGTATTATTATTTTTATATTTTATTTAATTTTTATTTTATTTTATTATTATTATTATAATTTTTTATTTATTTATTTATTTTTATTTATTTTTTATTTATTTTTAATTATTATTATTTTTTTTTTGTATTTTTTTTACAACCACTATGATGAAAATTGAGCAACTGACAATTTTTTAAATGAACATTAAGCACATTCCCCTCAAATTTTTATTTTTGCATTACACAAAAATTATCATTATTTTTCCTGCAGTGTAAAAGGAATAATATATTCATGAAATTATAAAATATTTATACATTTCGTATTTATTGCTCGTTTAATTTATGCCGAGTTAATTAAAAAAAGATTACTAATTTAACATGTATATGATGTACTAATATGAATCACCATTGAGAATAATGAAAATTATTAGCGTATTGGGAGTCATACTGAGTCATACATAGTATTCTCCCTTGACTCCTATTCAAACAGAATGGCTTTTCTTCTTCCTGTCGGGATCCTTCTGTTTTGCTCATTTTTTTAGCTAACCTTGAAGGCTCCCCCTGAAGCTCTCCCCAAACATTTCTAAAACGTCTCCTACCATCGCTCTCTGTCGCTTGCCACACTGAAAGACAGATGGAAAAGGATGAGAGAAAAGTAATGTGAGTGGTGTTAGTGAGGTGTGTGATAGCTTTGGAGTTCTTGGATGGGTTTTTAAATGCTCCAGACTTCTGACAGCTAAATTGGACCTGAGTAAAGGGTTTACTCACGATGATTTTTCACGATGCACAGTTTGTGTCAGGTGGAATCTTCTGTGTGCGTGTTTGCCGTGCTGTTTATTTTATTAATTATTTATCCATTATCTTCGTCACACACATTGTGTCACAGACTCATTCCTGGAATAGACAGATTAGACCCCAGAACACTATCCGGTCATGACCAGTCATTGTCCACCATAGTCTTACCTCATCCCAGTTCCCGGAGGCCATAGCTCCCTGCTGGAACTTTCAGTAAAAGCAAGGTGAAGCCTGATTTTATGGTTGTAAGTTCATTAGTGGGTCAAGCATGACCTGATCGAGCATCTTGGGCGTTAAGTCACTCTACTACAACTATGTTTCCAGCTAGGTCTATTCAACCCCCCCAAACCTTTTTTTGTGATTTATTTTACATAAATGATTTATTTATATATATATATATATATATATATATATATATAAACACAGATACAATATAGGGAGAAAGGTTTATTTTTCCTCCCTCTATATTTCTTAATCTTTTCTTTCTATATGGTAACTGTGGAAATAATACAAAATTAATCATATTATTTATATTTATTTATTTTTATAATTTATACAAAATATATCACTAAAAGGAAATAAAACAGACCTTTATTAATTTATTTGTTTTAAACCGCAGTTACAGTATAAAGAGAAAAAAAGAAAGAGATATAGAGGAAGGTAAAAAAAAACTCTATACTGTATCTGTGGTAAAACATAAATAAATTAAATTAAATAAATAAATAAATTTATACAGAGGATATCACAAAACTGGAAATAAAACAGATATTTATTTATTTACTGAATGAATGAATGAATAAAATTGGTCTATATATATATATATATATATGTTTTGTCATTAAGCATTATCAGTCATCAGGTGTGATCATGTTTGAAATGTACAGGATATTATTACTGATTAATGACACAGAGCAAGGAAATAGGTTCAACCACAATATGCAGAGATATCTCTAGTTATTGTGCAGTATGAATTACACAAGCTTGTCTGTACGTTAGAGTATAGAATAATAACGTACATAATGCAGCATGTATGTACAATTAAAGTGGCAGTAATTAGCCATTGGTGTCCTCTGATATGGGAATCAATTCAAATGCATATGTATGTTACTGGATATGTCATGTGAGGCTGATCTATAAACATGCTTGAGCAGTGTGTGAGAGCATGTGCGGTGTGAGTGTGCTTGTGCCTGCTTGTATGTGCATTGTTGAACCATAAGGTGATAGAGGCAAAGGGAATGCTCTCCTGAAGCGTGACAGATTTAACCATAAATCAGCAGGATTAATACACACTGGCCCAAGGTCTGTGTGTGTGTGTGTTTGTGTGTGTGTGTGTGTGTGTGTTAAAACACACGAGTCACTTAGAGCTGGACCTCCATCAGTCTCTTGTTCTGCCATCAACCCTGATATTAATGCTCTATACTGAAACCAGACAGAGAGAGAGAGTGTAGGAGAGAGACTTTTATGGCGTTTATTAGTTCAGTAAAGCTAATAAATTCTGCATATTTGTGTAACATTAACTACATTTACATGCAATTATAATGAGAATTATGCAAAATTGCAATTAAACTTCACCTCATTTAAACAACACTTCAATCATATTGATGCGATTTTGCTCATAATCATGGCAACCATAACTGTAGCAAAATACAGTATGTGGCATATACGATTTTAATAGCAATAAACTGATATGTAAACATCTTACTTTAAGTCAACTCTGATTATTGGAAATAATCACATTGGCGCACATGTAATTTATATGAAATATTTAGTGTATTTATAAGAAATATAATATTTTTGCAAAATGTATTTATTAATTCATTTATTTATTCATTCATTCACTTTTGCAGCATACTGTAGGTTTACTTTTATTTTTGCAAAATGGCAATTCTTTTATTCAGGTGTGTGAACTTTTTTAGAGACTGGTGGAAATTTGTGTGACACTTGAATAATTTTGGGACAAATTTTCCTTAGCCATTTTCTAACAATTTGCTTTGTCATGTTGTTATTGGAATTAATAGACTTCCAAATTAATATTTGGCAAAACCCTTCCACCACTTCATTTACATCCTAAAATTAATTGGATCCGGAAGGTGGAATTTAGAGCTCAAGTCTAGTCCCCTGCGTAAGCACCTCTGTTGCTGACAGCAAGCGAAAGCTGTTTTACTATTTTTCATTGTGGAGCTTTTGTTTTAGCATTGTTTTTGGATGATTATAATTTTCCTGTCTAGCACTTAACCCCATGTTGTCATGAATATAGTGTTTATTTTTGTACTAGTATGATTTGACACAGTCTTTATCAGTAGTGTTTGATAGCTCTCCTGAGGGACTGACCCAGTGTGCTCTCTGGAGCTTTATCCATGGAAATGAGCCGTCTGGATGTGCCCGAATGTGCCTTTGTGAACACACACACACACACACACACACACACACACACAGAGAGAGAGAGAGACAGGCTCTCTGTATGTAAATGTGCTGACTAGGGCCGGAAGGTATGACGGTACATAGAAATGTGTCAGCCAGTAGAGATTCTGCAGGGTCTGGCGAAATTCTGAATTGAAGAATTGGCTTTTAATTCATGAGTGTGGATTTGACTTGAATTGGCCACGCCTTACAAGAAGTTAAATTGGAATTTGAATATAAATTCAAGGTAGAGGAATTACTTAAAATACAATTCAGATAAATTTAGCAAGTAGTGGCATTCAGGGAAATTAAATGTTCTTGCACCCTGAGCTGAGCTGAAATGTATTAAATATATTCTATATAAATTAAGTGCAGTTTTTTAGGTGTATTTATCTGTAAGTTCTATAAACCTTCAGTCTTATTTGTCAGTCTATAAACCTTCCATCATTCAAAAAGTTTAAAGGAGACATATTATGCCCCCTTTTACAATATGTAATATAAGTCTCTGGTGTCCCCAGAATGTGTCTGTGAAGTTTCAGCTCAAAATACTCCACAGATCATTTATTATAACATTTTGAAAATGCCTATTTTGAGTAGAAGCAGAAACATGCTGTTTTTCGGGCCTGTCTCTTTAAATGCTGTTTTGGTTCTGATTATCATGTCTATCGCGCTGAAATCATGCGTTTTAAACCATATGAGTTTAAACTTCTGATATACGGTTTTCTGAGTGCACACATCCGAAGCACACGGACAGAAAGCGGCTGTCACAGCATGTGAGTACTAAACTAAGTTCTCATTCACACACAAGTTTACGTTAAAAACACACACGAGTTACAAAAACAGTCGGTTATGTCTGTGAAGGTAAACTGCTGGGAAATAAATCACATGTTTGGCATCTGTGTGGCAGCAGCAATATACAGTAAATAAATCAATAAATCCACTGCTCTCTTGTCTCCTCTGAGGCTGGGACTCTAAACAGTGTTCTGTGCTTGTCTGTGCAGCCAAAGACAGAACAGTTAGCATGTTTTGCTCAAACTTTCGCATTGGCATTAGAGCTGGTACACCGTTGTCGCTTGCGAAATCAAATGACGGCGCCGTGGGTGGAAACTTACAGATTAAGGGGCGGTAATATTATAATGAGATCCCTTTGCCACGTCACCAAGGGAGTGAAATCAGACGCGCTTGTTTTCTCAGACGCTTGCAGAAAAAGGCTTCCCAAAACAAAGTTACTGGGTTAATCTTTTTCACGTTTCCTTGGTTGGTAGATGCACCGGGGACCTGATTATAGCACTTAAAACCTGGAAAAGTCCGATTTTCATGATATGTCACCTTTAAAAACTTCCTTGTATTGTTTAAAATTACACTTATTGCAGTTATATGAATTAATTTAAAAGTTCATTTTAATACTGCTTCCTTAAATTTTATATACATATCAAATGTTTAATATAATTCAGTATATTTAGACTATATTATTATTGCTGTTGTCGATGTATAAACAATCATTCAAAAGTTTGGGGTCAGTAAAAAAAATGAAAGAAATTGATACTTTTATTCAGAAAGATTTAATTAAATTGGTTGAAAAAAAACCCTGATAATTTTACAAAAGATTTATATTTAAAATAAATTTATTTTGAACTTTCTATTCATTAATAACCATGAAAAAGTATCACAGTTTTCATAAAATTATTAAGCACATATTAATAAATGTTTATTAAGCATCAAATCAGCATATTAGAATGACTTGAGTAATGGCTACAGAAAATTGAGCTTTGCCTCACTTATATTACATTTTAAAAAACAATGAATAATTAAATAAATAGTAACAATATTTCACAATATTACTGTTCTTAATTTGAGCATAATAGACTTTTTAAAATCTTAAAACCTACCCCAAACTTTTGAACGGTGCTGTTTGTATAGTATACATTACAAATTGTTTAATTAAAATAATAATTTTACCCAGTATTTTGGGTTGTTTTATGTCTAATAGTGTTAGTTTAGCAACATACTGATGTCAGATCAGTTGTAAATAGGTTATTCTGTACACTTTGTGCCAGTATTAGCGTTCCATGTGCAGATGCTGCCTTTGTAGAGGGTATGAGGAACAGAACGTGTGTGTGTGTGTGTGTGTGTGTGTGAAACTCCTGATGTGAATTGACCCTCACAGGGATCAGACCCACTCTGACATTTAAAGTCATTTATGGTTGGGGCACAGTGAGTCACTGAAGGGGGTTTTTGGTCAGATTAGATTATGTTGACTCCTCGGGGGTCTATCAAACGGGATAAACTCGGGATTGCAGGTCAAATTATGCATGGAAATATGCTCACATAAAACATGAGCAGAAACAGATTTGCACGGATCATCCCGAGAGAGACCTAACATTGCTTGCATTCAACACTGAAACCAACTCCATTCAAATCAATCATTTATGCTGCTTACACCTTTTCTCCCCTACAAACGCGGCTCGTGGTATTTACCTCCTCCCTGAACACATTAGGGAGGGTACCATAACTCATGCTCTGGGGGGGACTAACCTTTTTCAAGAGCCCATAAACAATTTATGTCTCCTGTGCTTCAGTGCCTGTGCTCATTAGTGGAGAGGAAACTCAGGCGTTAAGACATTACGGGCACACAGATGAAGAACAGCTTTAGACGGAGATTATGACACAAAGCCAATTAACAGCCTCTTTGATTTACAGTTCAGCCCTATTAATGAAACACCCGCCATTAAAACAATGGGTAATGAATTCGAGGCTGTGAATCATGTATCAGAGTTGCAGTCGTGGAACATGTGCGGTTTATTGCTTGCGTGTGAGACGCTGCTTTCGACGGGGCAAAGACTGATGATATCTGCATGATTGTACATGGGACTAAGTGACAATGAGATAATGTAATAGAGCGCTTTCCAGTTTAACTGTGCTCTTCATGGCTCTGTTTTATTATTAATCATGCTGGGCAATAATATAATAGATTAACAATGAGGATTTTTTCCCCCTTAGTTTAGTAGTTTGGATATTTTTTTTCACCGCTCTGTTGACATTTTCACTGGTACAGTGTTCCTGTTTTTTTTTTTAAATCAATTGTCAAAGGCAAAGTATTTTTTATTATTAAACATTAAGGTCTGGTTTCATAGACAGGGCTTAGCCTAAACCAGGAATAGGCCATAGTTCAATTAGGACATTTAAGTAAATTTTATGAACATTCCTTAGAAAAAAGCATTACTGGTGTGCATCTTAAGACAAAACAAAGGCACTGACATGTTTTAAGATCAGTCAGTGGAAGTTTCCTTCAGGGGAAACAGCTCAGATTTACATTTTAGTCTAGGACTAGGCTTAAGCCTTGTCTGTGAAACCGGGGGTAAGATTTCTTTTTAGAAGAATGGCAAATTTGTAACAGAAATACTTTTAGAAGTTTTCAAAAGAAGTCTTGTATACTCAAGGCTGCAGTTATTTGATCAAAACACAGTGAAAACAGTAATATTATGAAATATTATTTTCTATATTTTTCTATTTTAATATATTTTGCAATGCAATTTATTCCTGTGACGGTAAAGCTAAATTTTTACCATCATTACTTCAGTTTTTAGTGTCACCTGATCCTTCAGAAATCATTCTAATATGCTGATTTGCGTAAATTTTTTTTATTTTATTTTATTTATTTATTTAAACCTTTATTTAACCAGGAAATTAAACTCTTGAGATTTAAAATCTCATTTGCAAGAGGGTCCTGGCCAAGATGGGCAGCACATTTAGTTCCACATAAAACAAAATACATTTGTTTACATATACAGAAATATACACAATTCACTCAAAACATTTACAATCAAATTACTCTAAAACTAGATTCTTTAAAATACTTTTAAAAATCATTTAGTGATACCAACTCTTTTAAGCATAACCTATCTTGTAATTGATTCCAATCAAATGGAGCAGCATAACTAAATGCCAGTTGACCCATATTAGTACGAACTTTAGGGATGCTTAAAAGATAATAGTCTTGAGAGCGAAGACCATAATTCTTTACACTTTTTTGAATATTATTCTGCTGTAAATACGAAGGAAGTAAACCTAAAATGATTTTTTATATAAATAAGTACCAATGTTTGAGTCTACGGGATGACAATGCTGGCCAACCAACCCGAGAGTACAATAAACAATGATGAGTAAGGGCTTTTGAATTAGTTATAAACCTTAATTCTTCATGATAAACTGAACCCAACGCCTGTAAACAATGCTTAGGTGCCTGCATATAAATGATATCACAATAATCCAGCACTGACAGATTCCAAATGGAGCAAGCAAAATAAGTAAATGCCCGTTTGCCCATATTAGTACGAACTTTAGGGATGCTTAAAAGATAATAGTCTTGAGAGCGAAGACCATAATTCTTTACACTTTTTTGAATATTATTCTGCTGTAAATACGAAGGAAGTAAACCTAAAATGATTTTTTATATAAATAAGTACCAATGTTTGAGTCTACGGGATGACAATGCTGGCCAACCAACCCGAGAGTACAATAAACAATGATGAGTAAGGGCTTTTGAATTAGTTATAAACCTTAATTCTTCATGATAAACTGAACCCAACGCCTGTAAACAATGCTTAGGTGCCTGCATATAAATGATATCACAATAATCCAGCACTGACAAAAAAGTAGCTGCTTCCAGTCTTCAAAAGAAAGACAAGACTTTACTCTAAGAAAAGGCCCAGTTTCGACTTTAGTTTTCTCACAAGGTGCTGAACATAAGGCCCAAAAGAAAGAGAATCATCAATTAAAAATCCCAGATATTTATACTCGGATACTACTTCAGTCTCTAAACCTTGAAGAGTAGTAATTGGACATGAATTTGAAAGTGCAGACTTTCTTTTTGTAAACAAGTTTTAAATCGCTCAGTGTATGCTGAACTGCATCAAAATCAAATTGAAGATGACTTAGTGCCTGATCCAGCATTGCTGCAGAGGAGTAAATCACCATATCATCAGCGTATAAATGAAAACATGAATGTGTAAGATTATTCCCAATATTATTAATATAGAAAAAAGTAATAATGGCCCAAGGACTGATCCCTGTGGTACGCCGACATCAAAATCAAATTGAAGATGACTTAGTGCCTGATCCAGCATTGCTGCAGAGGAGTAAATCACCATATCATCAGCGTATAAATGAAAACTTGAATGTGCGAGATTATTCCCAATATTATTAATATATAAAATAAATAATAATGGCCCAAGGACTGATCCCTGTGGTACGCCGATATTTACATTCAGAGTACTAGAAGTGAGCCCCTCTATATTTATACATTGAGATCTATCCGATAAGTAATTAACGAACCATCCAACAGCATTTACTGATAAACCTACGCTAAGTAGCCTCTGCTTCAGAATTTCGTGATCTACAGAATCAAAAGCTTTAGATAAATCAATAAAAAGAGCGGCACTATGGTTTTTATTATCCAATGAAACCATTAAATCATTTAATACTTTTAAAATTGCTGTGGATGTACTGTTTTTTCCTGAAACCGGATTGGAAATCTGATAAGACATTTTTAGAAGATAGAAACTCTTTTAATTGATAATTCACAAGCGATTCCAGAACCTTAGCCAAAATAGACAGTTTTGAAATAGGCCTATAATTATTCAATACAGTCGGATCACCCCCTTTAAATAATGGCCGAACATAAGCAGTTTTCCAGATAAAAGGAATTTCATTTGTAGATAGGGAAATATTAAAAAGATAAGTTAGTGGTGGCGTAATAAAATCAGCTGCTAACTTTAAAAAATATGAATCCATCTTATCTAGACCAGCCTGTTTCCTACTATTTAAAGATTGAAGTGCCTTTTTTAACCTCTAAAACTGTTATTTGGCTGAAATCAAATACTTGATCTACCTTAAAATGATTTACACTGGAATAAACTGTTGAAAAGTTATCACAGGTCGAATTATTTGACTCAGGAAATGTACCAGAGGCCACAAAATGTTCATTTAAACAATCTATTATTTTAGCTTTATCTGCAATTTTACATGAATCCTTAATAATACATGACGGAAAATCTGAATTTGATTTATTTCCAATAAGGTTTTTAATGTTTTTCCAAAAAGTTTTCGAATTATTTATATTATTATTAGAATCACAGGATTTATTTGAAATTAAAATCTTTTGTAACTTTAAACATGTCTATGCCGTCACTTTTGATCAATTTAATGCATCCTTACTGAATAAAAGTATTATTTTACTTAAAACAAACAAAATGTCAATGTATTTTCAAAGTTAATTTTCAAAGTTCAAAGCTCCCCCCAATTTTACTCAGATGTCAGGATGCTCTGATTTTTTGATTTTTTTCTTACTGTTGGTATATGTTAAATATATGTCAAATGGAAATCTTTGCATCCCATCTTGTCATTTTTCAGCGTCTCACAGCATAAGTGTTGCATTTTAAGGCTGCATGTCTAGTTAAAAATAGTTTAAGTTTTTAAATACATGTTTGAAGACCCATGCATTCTGTAACAGTACATTCTGTTTATTTTATTGTATTTTTTATTTTTTGAAAACAGTAACGTGTCCTGGTGGTGTTAAATATAACACCACCAAATTGTTTATATTAATTAATTATTGATGTTATTGCTCAGACACTGTTCTTTCAGAGCTCATGAGACTTAATGAAGTTATCTGTGCTGCATTTTATGTGTACATTTTGTCTTAGATGTTTCTTCTAAAATTCCTTTTTGGAATAATAAGAATAAGAAAAAAACAAAAAACAAATGAGAATTGTTGGCAGAGTATAGAACAATCAAAATAATTTGTTTAGCATAGCTTTGATCATGTAGCCTTCAGACTAGATAAAAAACGTATTGAGATACATGACCTCTAATTGCAGACTTTGGTATCTTGGCAAATCTGAGGACACTGGAAATCTGTTCTAAAACACTAGAGAGGACGCATGCGATGGCCTTTTTCTGGGAATCACAAAAGTCTCGATTTACTCTCCATTTATTGTCATCACTGTCTAGGAGAAACGACTAAATGTTTTAGCGAGATCTCTTTTGTGATATTTCCTTGCTATGGCCGATCCCACTGTTAGTCTAAGTCACTGTGGGTCCAGTTTAGGATGCTGCTTTTCATCGTTCTCAAATGTGTTTCTCTGAAGTGTGTGTGTTTGTGTGTGTGTGTTTGTTTGTTTGTGTGAAAGTCTCCATATTGTAGTACAACATTACAGTTGAGATGATAGTAATAAAGTTGGCGGTGTGATGGTGGAGTGGTGACCCCAGGCCCCTGTGGGCCCCCAGAGGAGCTTTTGTGTAGTCACAGGGGCTGAAAGTCTATTGATCTACCCAGGGATGGATGCCCTCTCTGAGCTGATTTACTGGCCCCAGCGGCCTCCTCTCCAACAGACCAGGAGCTAAATAAAACACTTGACTGCCAGCATCTCTATACAATCACATCTAACACTCGCCCTCTCTCTATCTTTCATTCTCTTTTTGTTTTTTTTTCTTTATTTTTTACCCACACACACATGCTAGCCACCTATACATGTCTTCCATTATAATCTGGAAGTTAATGTGTATTTCATATGCTGTATGCACTAACCAGTAAAGTTTTTGGACAGGTATCATGGTACAGCAATACCGTGGCATTGGAGAATCATGTAAAACACCTTGATTTATGAATTTGGTAATCAATCAGTGCTATAGTACATACACTACCATTAAAAAATTTGGAATTATTAAGATGTTTTAATGTCTTTGAAAGAAGCCTCATTCTAATATGCTGATTTGATGCTCGAGAAACCTTTCTTATTATTATCAGTGTTAAAAAGTTTTTTGCTACTTAACGTTTTTGTGGAAACTATAATACATATACTATTCAAAAGTTTGGGGTTAGTGAGATTAAACAAATAATTAAACTTATTAATTCAGCACAGATACATCAAAAGTGACAGTGAAAACATTTATAATGTTACAAAATAAATGTTCAAATAAATGCTGCTCTTTTGAACTTTCTGTTCATCAAAGGATTCTAAAAAAATGTAATGTTTAAGCAAAAACTATTTTCAACTTTTAGAATAATAAGAACCATATTAATAATTGAGCACCGATAATAATTGAGAAGCAAATCAGCATATTAGAATGATTTCTGAAGGGACACTGAAGACTGGAGTAATGATGCTGAAAATTTAGCTTTGCTTCACAGGAATAAATGACATTTTAAAATATATTAAAATAATAATATTTCACAAAATTACTGTTTTTACCGAAATCTTTTTTTTTTGTGTATATTGGCTTCAGATTATAAATAGTTATTCAGTATCATAAGTAGTCCATATGACTCATGCACTGTATTCCAAGTCTTCTGAAACCATAACGATTATCACTGAATGACGTTCCTCACACAAAGCTATCATGTGGCATCAGAAGACTCGAAATATAGCTCATGAGTCATATGTACTACTTTTATGGTGCTTTTTTGTTATTTTTGGAGCTTGGCAGTCTTTGGCTGATATCTGCTTCTGTGTTATGGAGAAGAGCAGCTTGCACATTCTGCTGAACATCTTGCTTTTTGTGTTCTGTGAAAGGAAGTGTACAGGTCTGAGATGACATTAAGACATTCTGTTTGTGCGTCATTCTAATCACCTGTGGCAGTCAGATTTAATGTTGTTTTGTCCGGGAGTTTCCATTTGTGTTGTCCGGACAGTGTTGTGCCATCAAGATGAGTTACATTCACTGAAATAAAACATTCTACACACTTGCTGAGACGGGCATGTGACTGCAACAGAGCGAGAGAGAGAGAGAGAGAGAGAGAGAGTCCATGATAAATGGCTTAACTAATCAATTTAAACTCCTGTTTCTGGTCTGTACAAATGCTGTTTTGCCATCCTGATTTAAAGTCATACAGGTAAATCAATATTCCAACATTTTTTAATTTAAATTTTATTAAATTTTGTAAAACTATCTACAGGAACACCACAAAATACACAACAATATATTAATAACAGCTTAAATAAATTAAGAAAAATGTATGTACGAAAATAGGAATGCATAAGTAAAATAATACATAAAATAATTATTACAAGAAAATTACTTATTACTTGTTAATAAATTGCGTAAGGGGGGTGGGGTCAACTCAACATTCCCGTACTGAATTAGATGGATCCTGTATACAAATCTGGCTCATAGAAGGAATAAATAAGGGTCTAGTTTTGAGAGAGAGAGAGAGAGATGAGCCCGCAGGCACATTGCTCTTGTCAGTTCTTCTCGGCTGTGTGGTGTGTTAATGTGCAGTGTATCAGTCATAAGCATAACACTGGGCTCACTGTGGCCTAAATAGCGTCATCTATCAGCTCGAGCCAGAGAGAAACAGAGAGAACGTGAGTGTCACTGCTTTACACATACTTGCATATAAACACGTTACTCTATTTCAATACCTAGTGAGCTGCCTTCATAGTGTGCTTCTGATGGGACAACTGTAAATGCTAAGCAGCATGCTTATGTTGCCTACTGAGGAACTTTTTTCCTTTTTGCTTTCTGAGGAACTGTTTTCAGGTTATATTATAATATTATATTTTATATATATTATATTCATTTGTGACAACTGATAATCAATAATCCATCAAAGACAGGAACAAAGTGAGAAATATAATTTAAATTAAATATAATTTAAATATAAATATAACATAATCAATTATATCAAATGTTTAAAACATATTATAAATATGCAACATTTAATACCAACAAATATGGTTTAAATTATTTAGAATAATATAAATGTTTATTTGTATTATGTATTTTGGTGCTTAGGATTGCAGATTATACAATCCCATAATGCAACAAGTGAAAAAATCCATCTGGGCGAATTGAGAAATGTTTATAAATATAATTTAGAATTATTAAAAATGTAAATAAAATAACAAATATTTGTGATAATTTATAATCATATTTATTTAATATAATTTGCTTGTATTATATTTCATTTATTATAATTCATTTAATACCAAAAAGTATGATTAAAATATTTTTGAATAATTTTTTACAAATATTTATTTGTATTATGTATTTTCTGTTTACAGTGTTTTGTTGCATATAACACAATCCCATTATGCATTTGCACAAGAGGAAAACATACATCAAAGATGGAGGACGAAGTCAAAACTGTTTAGAAATATAATTAATAATCATTAGAAATATAAATAAAATATATTTGTAATAATTTATAAAAATTATATTTATGAAGTATTATTTACTGTTTTAGATAATTCATGTAATAAAAGTATGGTTAAAAAATGTCAGAATAATTTCCAAAATAAAAGAAATGAAATGTTATGTGTTTTTGTGCTTATTATAGTTATAATAAGAGAGTTTATATATATATATACATACACACAGTATATGCTGCTGAAATCATTTGGTGAGGCAGCTCATTAGGTTCTGAAGCAGAGCTGACATTTACACACATTTTAGTTTCCTCTGAACATGTCCCATAATCCCTTTGTGTTCAGACACACATCACTGACCCAGAACAGCCATTTGTTACCCAGCATTCCCCCTCCTGACTACACACGATGGATTCCTCCATCTCTAAAAACAGGAGAAAAGAGAGGGGGAAGTCTTTATTATTAATGAGTGTAATGTAAAACGCTTAATTTGCACCGTCTTCAACCAAATTATAATTCACACTGAAAGCAGCAGAATTAGCATAAATCTCATTATAAACAGAGAGCGCAGTTCATAAATCCTCCCATTAATTAGAGGTGTTTTCACCTCCCTTTCATACAGCATTGTGTATTAATAAATGTGTATGTGCATGTGGTTTACCTTATTGACCTTTGAAGTTGCTGGATGTGACTAGATATGAAAGAGGTTGTATATATTGACCCGATATATCATAAATGTGTGTATTGATTGCTATGGGATATTTCATTTATTTATGCATACATTCGAGCATTTGGCAGAGGTTGTTATCCAAAGTATACTTTTCGTCCTTGGGAACTGAACCCAAAGCCTTGGTGTTGCTAGCAGCATATGTACAGTATGTGAGTGCTTTTGTATGCATGAGTCTGAATATGAGTCTGTGTGTGTGTTTATGGCTGTGGAAGGGATTGAGTCTGATCTGTTTGTTGGTCTTTCTCATTAATGTAGGATTTGCAGCATTAGGCGTCTGGCACCGTCAGCAGAACTAAAGCTGCAATGAGTCAGGGACCCCCTCACCAGGTGTCTTCATAAACACACACCTGTTACCAGAAACACACAGACTTCCATGTGTGTGATGTATAAAGAGCTCAGAGGATGTCTTTGTTAGTTTGACTATATTGTAGCAGGTTTTGGCATATTGAGACTGTTCAAAAGAAGGAATGAGAGAACAAAGGGTGAAAACCCTAATTTAAAAGGGTTATTTTGTTTAGATTTTGATTAATGAGAGATGAAAAAAGAATGAAATATTAAAATAACTGCTTCTCAAGGTCAGAACTTTGCATTAAATAAAAAATATCTGGAGGAAGTCTTACTTAAAGGAGCAGTTCTTTCCACAATGTGAGATATTTTGGGAATGTCCAATTTACCTTTGCAATTTAAAGGCTGAAATGCATTATATCTGCCTAGATTTTTGGCCCAATTTGCACAAGTTTATATGCATATAAACTTTATATGCATAAATCTCTCATATTTACCAATGTCCCTGAGGTCAATTCCACTTGCAATGTTTGTATCCACTTAGCTGTATCTTAAATTACACTACCAAATTGGCAAATATTGTTTGATAAGCACAAATTCCAATTTTTTAGCTACAAACTATAATTCCGTTTAGCCAGAGGAAATCAAACATGATTCATTTTTTTTAAGCCAGTTTTAGACTGCATATTGTTCTCATTTGTCATGCATCTGCTGTGAGTTTGTTGTGTTTGGACTGACTTGAAACTTGGCCTCTACTTTACACACACACTCGCATATAAACACATGTACACACTCTCATTACGTACCAACATACAATCTCTAATCTCTCAATCTCAATCTTCTAATGCTAATGACTCTTCTGAATACTAAGTAGGGTGATTATGTTGCCTTCTGAGGTACTTTTTATTTTTGAACAAATTATTTGCGGATAATGCCTTTAGAAGTATAATTTATGATAAATATAAATCCAATATTTTTTTTTTGTATTTATTTAACATAATTGTAATTGATTTAATAGCAGAAAGTATGGCTAAAATTGTTAAGAATAATTAAAAAATATTTGAATAAGTTTGGTAGTGAGTGATCCGGAGATGTTTAGTGTATGCCCAGTGTAAACGCTGTATATTCCAGCCTAAATTTTAGCTTTCAAAATCCTGTCAACCATTGTTCCCAAACTCACATCACTGGTTCCGGCAGAAGTCGACATGCCACTTAAAAACAAAACACAAGTCACAGAGTTTACACTCTTGCCAACCTGCGAATAGCTTATAGCTGTCTCTGCATATTAAACTGGGATATTTTAAAAGTATCAGAAAAATTACACACTTCACCTCTAACTGTGACTTATCCTTTGTGGCCTCCTGTGCTGTTGGATATATTTATACATAAGCTGGGCTGTTTAGTTTACTTAATATGTGTAAATGTGTTTCATGTTTGCCAACATCCCTTAATTAGGTCATATCCACTTGCAATGTTTGTATCCAGTTGTATAACTGTATCTTAAATTATATTACTCAGTTGGCAAATGTTGTTGCTTCTCAAGTAAATTTATCTAGTTTAAAGGGTGTATTTCTTACTAGAAAACAAGACAAAAGTACATATTAAAGGAGACATATTATGCCCCTTTTTACAATATGTAATATAAGTCTCTGGTGTCCCCAGAATGTGTCTGTGAAGTTTCAGCTCAAAATACTCTACAGATCATTTATTATATCATTTTGAAAATGCCTATTTTGAGTAGAAGCAGAAACACGCTGTTTTTCGGGCCTGTCTCTTTAAATGCAAATGAGCTGCTGCTCCCCGCCCCCTTTTCCTGAATAGAGCTGCGCCATTACAGCTCGGACCTGCATCTGTTAAAAACATAAAAACATATCAGCTAATCAACTCAAAACACCTGCAAAGGTTTCCTGAGCTTTCATAATGGTCTCTCAGTTTGGTTCACTAGGCTCCAGCTGCAGGCGGTCGATCCGGACGGTGAGCCGTTGATTTTCGGTGTGGTCGGGGAAGAGGCCATGCGGTACTTCGCTGTGCAGGAGACGACTGGGGTAGTGTGGCTGAGACAGCCGCTTGACAGGGAGGTGCGGAAACCATGATCAAATGGTGAATGAATTGAATGACTGTCAAGCTGGAACTGACGCTAGTGATGTAATGCTGCTGTTTGTTTGTCTGTTCGTGTTTTTGTGTCTTCAGACCAAGTCAGAGATGCAGGTGGAGTTCTCAGTCAGTGACAGTCAAGGGGTGAGTTAGAGATCATCGATCTATCCATTTTTCCCACCCATCTGTCTCTAAGGTCTGTGCAACCTTTGCTTTTTACTTTCCACTACCGTTCAAAATTTTGAGGTTTGTACAAAACATTTTTTTTAAAGAAATGAATGCTTAAATTCAGCAAGGATGCATTAAATTGATCAGAGGTGGGCAGTAAAGATATTTATAATGTTACAAAATATTTAAAATAACTGCTGTTCTTTTAAACTTTCTATTCGTCAAACAATCTTGAAACAAAATTTCAGTTTCCACAAAAATATTAAGCAGCACAACTGTTTTCAACATTGATAATAATTACAACAAATATTTTTTAAATAAATGCTGCTCTTTTGAACTTTCCTAAAAAAATTTATTAATTACAAACCCCCCCCATAAAAATAATAATAAAGGTATCACAATTTCCACAAAGATATTAAGCAGCACTTAACTGTTTCCAGCACTCATAATATTAAGAAATGTTTCCTGAGCACCATATCAGCATATTAGAATGATTTCTGAAGAATCATGTGACACTGAAGACTGAAGTAATAGCTAAATTCAGCTTTGCATTACAGGAATAAATTACATTTTAAAATATTTTCAAATCAAATTTTTTAAATGCTAATAATATTTCACAGTATTGCTGTTTTTACTGTATTTTGGATCAAATAAATGAAGCCTTGGTGAGCACAAGAGACTTTTACTGACTGCAAGTCTTGATGAACTTTTCTTTTATAGTGTCAATTACTGTAGACTAACTTGAATTGTTTTTTTGTTTTTTAATCTATGAAATCCAATGTAGAGTTAATAGAATGTTATTTATTATTTAATTTTATGTGTTATTTGATTTAATTGGTTTTTAGGTCGTCAAGGATACAGTGAACATTCAGATCGGAGATGTTAATGACAATGCGCCATCCTTTTTCAACCAGCCCTATGCTGTTCAAATACCAGAGGTAATGTACAACACTTCACTTCTCAAAATCAACCTGCAGTGGCATTCACATCCTATTTTGCTCCTATAATGTGATTTATTAATGTAATATCCTGTTTGATATGGAAATATGTTGGGTGAGACATTTTATTTTATTTTTATATGTTATTTAATTTTTTTAAGTTGTTTTATTTGGATTTATTTCGTTTTTAATTAGTGCATTTATTTTAAATATTTATTTTTTATTTTAAAACATTTTATATATTTTACAATAAATATTGTATTTTGTTGTTTTATTTTAATTCATTTTTAAGTTAAACTTTTTTTTTCTTAAAACAATGTTCACCAATGATTTGAAAGGTTTCATGATGTCTTATGATAAGACTCATTCAAAGTTTGAATTCCAAATATGTTTGGAATGTGGAGAATGTTTTTGAATTTTCTTTATTTCTATATATCTTTTTTTTCCATCATATTCGTCACCCCCAACTAAGATCAACAGACTTCCCCTTCTCTCACTCTCCTGCTCTGTCAATCAACACTCTTCCAACTTCAACTTATCCCTCACTCCTTTTCCCATCATCCGTCTGGCCCATCCCCTTCTAATCCCTGACATGAGGTAATTTGGTAGAGTAAAGTAGACATTTCTCTCTCTCTCTCTCTCTCTCTCTCTGCAGCACACACACACCTCAGCTGATGTTTTTATATTGTGTGTCTATATACATCCCACACTCCTCCCCACAGCAAATCTTCAAAGCCACAGTTTTTTTTTCTCTTTTCAATCTGTCATTCTGAGTAAATAAAAGTAGGGTGAGAGTGAGCGAGAGAGCTGTATTTAGCTGATGTTGTTTACTGAGGCTTGATGATTAAGCTGTCTGCACTTAGGAGGACAGAGGAGGACTGACATGTTTGGCCACTTACCCATAATTCTCGCTCTTCATCAGACCTGTGGAAAACTCAAAGAGATTTGAATTGTTCAATGTAGAGTCTCTCTGACTGTCTCTTACCTTTTAGGATCACTAAATAATCTTTTAAGTGGAAGCTTGTATAATTTCTTTTGAAACATGTCCAGGTCATATTTCACCACACTTTTTTGTAATTATATATATATTATTTATTTATTTATTTTTTTTTAACCATTTTTTTAAATGGTGATTTTCATTAGTATATTTACAGATGTTTTTTTTTTATTTAATCAGTATAAATACACACTGTACAACACATTTTACCATGTTTTATGAATATTTTACAATGCATTTAATTTATTTGTAATTCCCATTATTCTACATGGTGATTTTCATTAGTGTCTTACAGAAAAAAATACTATTATATTTAATCAGCATAAATAAACACCATGCAACACATTTTACCATGATCGTTATGGTCCAACAGAGAAACAGAATATCCAAATAATGTAGTCTCTTTATCAGATTTAAACACACAACCATACAGTGGGGAAAATATTTATTTGATCCCCTGCTGATTTTGTTAGTTTGCCCACGAAAACACATTATATAAAGGTTAGAAATTGATTTGCATTTCAGTGAATGAAATAAGTATTTGATCCCCAAGCAAAATATGACTTAGTACTTAGTGCAGAAACCCTACTTTTCTTGTAGTTGGTCACCAGGTTTGCACACATCTCAGGAGGGATTTTGATTTGGGATTCTGTCGTTTGGCAACTCGAAGTTTCAGATCCCTCCACAGATTTTCTATAGCATTGAGGTCTGCAGACTGGCTAGGCCCCTCCATGACCTTAATGTGCTTCTTCTTGAGCCACTCCTTTGTTGCCTTGGCAGTATGTTTTGGGTCATTGTAATCCTTGAAGACTTATCCATGACCCATCTTCAGTGTTCTGGCTGAGGGAAGGAGGTTCTCGTCCAAGATTTTACAGTACATGGCCTCGCCCATTTGCCCCTCAATGCGGTGAAGTCATCTTGTACCCTTAGCAGAAAAACAGCCCAACAGTGTTCTTGGGGTCATAGTCAGCATTTCTCTCCCTCCAAACACGGCGAGTCGAGTTAATGCCAAAGAGCTCAATTTTGGTATCATCTGACCACAGCACTACTGTGGTCCCAACTGCCTTAAGATCATTAACAAGCTCCTCCCGTGTAGTTCTGGGCTGATCCCTCACCTTTCTCATGATCATTCTTACCTCATGAGGCAAGATCTTGCACGGAGCTCCAGACCAAGGCCGATTGTTGGTTGTTTTGTATTTCTTCCATTTCCGAATAATCCCACCAACAATTGTCTCCTTCTCACCAAGCTTCTTGCTGATGGTCTTGTAGCCCATTCCAGCCTTGTACAGACCTACAATCTTGTCTCTGACATCCTTTGACAGCTCTTTGGTCTTGCCCATGGTGGTGGGAGAGGTTGGAATGGAAGATACAGATTGTGTGGACAGGTGTCTTATACACTTAACGAGCTGACATTAGGGGCCTGTTTACACCTGGTCATTTCATGCGTTTTCGCTGATCGGATATCATCCTGATTTGTTAAAACGTTTCAATTTACACTTGGCGACAGAAATATGTTGTTGCAAAACGGATTTAAATCCGATCTTCAATTCCCGCACTATATTTAAATTTAAGTTCACGTCAACGAAATCAAAAGATAAGCGCTGCATTTTATTAATTATCAGCTCATTTCAACGTCAAAGACCGCAATAGGAGAGCGTGCGGCATCAGCCCTGGAAAGATAAGTTTGTCTTACTACTTTTAATGAAGATGATTGTGTGTTGACCGTCTGCATCTTTGTTTAATTCGCGGCAGTTTGTTTCATTCGGCTTGCTGAAGAGATACTCAGCTACTCGTCCATGGCGATGCGCGTTTCATTAGCGCAGTCATATCTGACTATAATGTCATATAGCCTATAACACGCTCTCACACGTTTATTATTTTAACATTTTGGGAGGAGTAAAAATTTACATATGGGTTTCAAAAACCAGATGCATTTACACTTGTCCAGTTTCGTCTGGAATGCAGCCCAGACCATCTCCTGAAGTGGTTTGAGCAATCGGATTTATATCCATCTCGAATGCGTTTCGGAGGGCATTTACACCTGATCTTTTCACGATCGGATAGCTATCCGATCAGACAAAACGCACGAAGTGACCAGGTGTAAACAGCCCCAAAGTGACAGGCAAATCTGTGTTCCACATGGGCACATAACCAGTTTGTGGGAGCCAGAATTCTTGCTGGTTGGTAGGGGTTCAAATACTTATGTCACTCACTGAAATTCAAATAAATTTCTAACCTTTATATAATGTGTTTTTTCTGGATTTTTTTGGTTGATATTCTGTCTCTATCTGTTAAAATAAACCTACCATAAAAATTACAGACCCTTCATTTCTTTGTAAGTGGGCAAACTTACAAAATCAGCAGGGGATCAAATAAATATTTCCCCCACTCTACATTTTAGTAATTTAGTCAATTTTAATAATTTTAGTAGTGCATTTCCAAAAGAGATGGGTCAGAGAAACCTCAGCAGATTTACACCGGTGAATAATAACCAGGAAATGTTTTTGACAGGTTTGGTGAAATTTGTCTGTATGTTCACTTGCATTTTGCTAAAAGAACAAAAAATCACAGTAAAAGGATTGTAAAGTTGTTTTTCACTGAACATTTAGACCTCTGCTGTAGCCTTTAAAACAAGTAATAGCGTCAATGAAGCCAGTGACACCAATGACATCATCAAACATCGTTGGTTCTCACATGCTTCATGACTACACATCGTTGATGCCTGGCAGAATTTAATTTAAGAGTGATAGCAGGAAGGAAGATTTTAATTTTGGGGCAAACTGTCTTTTTTCCCTCTTTAGAAAGAGCAAGAAAAAACCACCCCAGCTTCACTCCAACCAACTCTTCCTGTTTAAGTCTCTCTGTTTCTGCATTTTGATGGCCTCATTACCTCCACTGACCTCTCTTGTGCTGTGAAAACACTGCATCAATCTGTCACTCAAACTGAATTCCACCAGTCAGGGATTATCCTGACATCACCACTCAGAGGGAGAGGTGAGGAATAGTGTAAGATGGTAGGAAGAGCTGTAAAACGCTTGACCTTTTTTAAAGTTGCTTTAAGAAGGAATCTTTCAGAAACCTCAATAAGATTAAAATGTTTTTGCTAGAACAACATCTATAGAATGATGTGTGAATAGGTTGAGTATCATAGCAGGCTGAAGGAAGGAACTGTGTGTGTGTGTGTGTGTGTGTGAATGGGCTTGTAATTGGCAGTGTAATTTGTTGGGCAGTAACTGGGAGGTTTCTTATGGAAGAGAAGCAGGTGAACAGTATTGCGTCTGACAGTTATAAAGCTGCTTAAATTTACAGCCGTGTGTGTGTGGGTATGTTAGTATGCAGTCGTGTGTGTCAGTGTTTACTGCACTGTTATTCTGTGATGGCACTCTACAGCGCAACTGCAAGAGAATTATATTGTGTGAGAGACTGATTTGAATGTGATGAGGAAAAACACTGGTTGTATGTTATTGAGAACTGAGTTGAGAATCGCTTACAATCCTATTCAGTTTGCCGAGCTAAATTTAAATTTATGTGCATTTTTTTGAGGAATACACTACTATTTTTATTTTTTTTTAATAAATTAACATATTTATTTGGCAAAGATGCATTAAATTGATCAGAAGTGGACAGTAAATATATTTATAAGATTTCTATTTCAAATAAATACTGTTCATTTGAACTTTCCATTCTGGGTTCCACAAAAATATTAATCAGCTGTTTACAACATTGGTAATAATAAGAAATGTTTCTTGAGCAGCAAATCAATGTATTAGAATGATTTCTGAAGGTTCGTGTGACACTGAAGACTGATTCGGTTTTGCTGTTTCCTACAATATTACTATTTTTACTGTATTTTTGATCAAATAAATGCAGCCTTTGTGAGCATAAGAGACTTCTTACAAAAACACTAAAAAAGATGGACTAAAATATATAATCAGTAGGCATTTAAAGGTGAGGTAAGCAATTTTTCAAAAACGCTTTAGAAAACTGATTCGGGCAGAATAGCAAAACAAACTTGTAGCCATTCAGCAGTAAGGGGCATGTCTACTCATGATGTGAAGGAGAGAGAGTTCAGTGCACAGGACAGACATTAGCCGAGCGACAGAAAGATAGAAATGGCGGATAAACAACAAAAGAGGAAAACGTCTGCGGAACAAACGAAGGCTGGCAGCTTTTCTGTAGGAGATTTGTCGTGTCGTGCCGCGCCGCATCCAGTGTAGACCATAGATATGTATATATATCTATGGTGTAGACAGCATCACTGATTATAATGAGTTCTATAGTATTTTGTCGCGCGGCGCCACTCGCGTCCGGTGTAGACACGGTGTAACATTGGTTTTGCTCTTTTTCACAGAACTAACCGTTGCCTGGGTTGCGTACGTATGTGTGGGGGGGAGCTATCAAAATAGGGGCTAGACACTTTTGGGGTAGGTGCGTGTTTGTTTTGGTGATTTCAAATGTCAACATTGGCTACCAGAAATCGCTTACCCCACCTTTAATATCCGTATTTATTCTTTCAAGTTTTTATATTAATTGAACATTTTGTGGTGCTGCATGGCAAAATTTAAATATGCTTTGATGGCTGTTAAATGTTTTGATAGTATTGAAACTACATATTTTAGAAGACACATATTTATTTGAACTTTCTATTAGGGAATTAATTAATTTTATTGTTTTAAAAAAAAAAAAACTATTAAAATATTTTCTGAATATTTTGCCAACCCTGAACCGCAAGGGTGATTGTATATGCTGAAAAGTGACCTGATCCTGTAAGAAATCGATCTAGAGATGACGAATAACACTAATTAATAGGCTGCTGTGTGTTATAGACTGAACACATCATGCCCTGCATGTGAGAGTGAGCAGGTGCCTGAGAGTTTATCATCACCCAAAGAGCCACACAACTTAGAGCCACACCTCGTGTGTGTGTGTGTGTGTGTGTGTGTGTGTGTGTGTGTGTGTGTGTGTGTGTCTTCATTGAAAATCCATTCACATTTATGTAAATGCAGGGCATTACACCTTGAAAGGGTGTTTCTCTGTGGAAGTGACTGTGCCATTGTTAGGATGGGCACCTTCAGCTGTGTAAGACCCAGTATGATTTCTCTTTAGATATGCTGTACATTGCAAATAATGAGGTTTTGGTTTTGTTTTGACTTACATTTTATGCATTTAGCCGAGCTTTTATACAAAGTGACATGCATGGCATTGAAGGTATACATTTTCTCAGTTCTTGCATTCCTGGAGAATCGAAACCTTGCTTTACTGTTTTAGCTACAGGAATGCTAATGAAAGATTTGTATGAACGGGTTTGTTGTTGTGAGTGTTTGTAGTGGAATCACTCTGATATTAGATTGACTGGTTGATTTTTGGCTTCAGTTCACACAAATTTGAACGTATTGGCACTTGTTCATGTGCAGAAACACGCAAACAGACTTTGCATTTGCAGTTTGACTTCAGAGAGAGAGTTGAGATCCTCCTGTGGCAGTGAGCAGCCTCAGATCGGTCGTTCTCCTTGTAGTCTTCAGGTTTTCAACATTCAGGCAGTGTGCTAGGAGTTCATCTGCTGTTTGTAGTATGTGGAAAAGCTTTTCCACATATTCACTCCAAAAGATGTTTGGAGATTTAGGCTTCTTAAGATTTTTTTTTTATTATTATTTTAGTGGAACTTTTCATTGCCGATTACATTTTTACAAAATGTACATTACATTTTAACAAATTTTTCAGTGATGAATAGATTAGAATACTTTTCAAATTTTTTTTCAATCCAAGCTTCTTTTTTTTTTTACTTGCCATCTTGGATTATTGCTACTTTCACGTCACATCGTAATGATTGCATTTATTAGACAAATGTTATTACAATGTTGTATTTACCAGTTTTAAAAAAAAAAAATTCTGAGTTGGAGGTGTGTTAGTTAAAGAATAATGATGTAAACAAATTTTCATCATAATTATGTTTTTAATTGTAAATGTTAGCTCAGGCTGTACAATTCAGTTTGTATGTTTATTTTTATGTGGTATTGATTAGGCATGGGCCGGTATGAGATTTTGACGGTATGATAACCTTAAGCAAAAATATCACAGTTTCACGGTATCATGGTATTGTCGTTAAAGCTCTAAAATGTGTTACTTTTAAATGACTGGGTAAAAAAAAAATTGTTTCCCCGCTGAACACCGCGTTTTTTCAGATGTATTTCCAAGAAAAAAACATTGTCTTATATTCGGGTCAATACGGTACATATCATTTATATAATTTCATATAATTTTGTTATATCATTTCATATACATAATTTGATTTAATAATAACCCAATTTGAAGCAAAAACAGAATGTTCTGACTAGCTTTGTGAAATTATACTACATGCCTGAACGAAGCAAACCGCAGAAGCTCTGAATGAGATGCAGATGCACTCTCTGACAGCAGGAGGCGCTTCTGGAACACCACATTGCAACGCAGTTTGTGCAAGTCCAGAACAGAGACGAGCTGCAATAAGACAAAAAACGGCCGGTTGCCGATCGCGTAAGTTCCAGGGGAAGCTCCTTAATTTCGGCCATCCTACACACACACGTGACTGACCGCTCGCTCGCACCAACAGGAGGAGGGTCGTGTTACTCTCTACACTGCACTCAACCTGAGGGATTCCTACACTTTCAGTCTTCGAGGAGACATGAAAAACAGCGCATACCACAGGAACGGCGTAACGGAAAATATTAGTGGTTTTGAAACCGTGAAATGCTAAAATCGCGGTATACCTTGAAACCGATAATCGGCCCATGCCTAGTGTTGATGAATGGCAACACAAGAATGATAAAATACACAGATACACATATCACACAAATTACAAATCATTTGCTTTTTTTCTCCTATTTTTTCATATCACGTTACAACTTCCAAGGTTGTACATAGAAACTTCCCAGAAGGACTTGAAGGCAGCAAAAAGTTTTCATGGTCACAATGCATTCTGATGTTAATTTGTGATTTCATTGTCACAATGCATTCTATGATTAATCTGCAATTAATCTGTGAATGACATGTAGTGTACTGTACAATGCAGTCTTAGATTTTGAAAATGTGGTGCCAAACACTCTTAAAAATAAAGGTGGATACTATAGAAGAACCATTTTTGGTTCCTTTCAGTGAGTAGTTCTTAAAGAGAACAGTGTGCAGAACATTTTAATAATCTAAAAAAAACTTTTTCCACTATAAAATACCTTTTGTGGAATGGAAAGGTTACATGGATTTTAAAGGTTCTTTATAGAACCAAAGATGCCAATAAAGAACCTTTATTTTTAAGAGTGTTTTGACCTATTTTTGTGTCAAGAGTGTATAATGCCCAAAACTGCTGTCTAGCTAGGCCACTAGAGTTTGGATCACTGAATGAGATAAATAGGGAATATTTGTGAACATTATGTATTTGCAATATAACCAAGATATAATCAAAGGCTGTTAGTAATGATAGAGACCAGTTCTGCATGTCATACAGTGGCAAGCGTAACCACTGTTTCGGGAGGCAGCGTATGGTATTAATAAATATTTTGAAGGGTGAGCTCAGCCCTGTCAGAACAAAAAATATGATATTTCCAAACTGACTACTTTCACTCCCAAACCTGCCAAACATCCAGAAGACAAAGAGCGAGTGTGCCGGCTTTCAATTTACGTTCAAAGAAAAACGGAGTTGCACACACACACACACACACACACACACACACGCACACAGAGAGAGAGCACTTTCCCTGCATCTCTATGAGTGAATAAGAGAGAGGGGAAGGGAGAGAGGAAGACATGCATTTGACTATTTAGCATTTGTGTTCATACAATAGATCAGGTTTGGCAACCCTGGGGCAATAATTGGCATTCAAGAGAGATCAATATTACTTATTTTATTTGTTTATTGTAGAAATGTTGAGAGATCAATATTACTTCTTTTATTTATTAGTTTATTGTGGAAATGTCGATTTTCCTCATATCTGGATGTCAAATGTCCTCTTGGAATGATACACTATTGTTCGAAAGTTTGAGATTGTCAATATTTTTTTGTGTTTTTGAGTCTCTTGTGCTCCCCAAGGCTGTATTTATTTAATGAAAAATGCAGAAAAAACAGTAATATTGTAAAATATTATTACAATTTAAAAGAACTGTTTTCTATTTGAATATATTTTAAAATGTAATAAATTCCTGTGATGCAAAGCTGAATTTTCAGCATCATTACTCCAGTCTTTAGTGTCACATGATCCTTCAGAAATCATTTTAAAATGCTGATTTGCTGCTCAAGAAACATATCTTATTATTAGGGCTGGACGATATAGCTAAAAAATGTATCAACGATATAATGTTTCATATCGTTCGGTATCGATAATTATTGACATTTTTTATAACCTTTTTTTAAAACAAAAAGCAATAGAAAAAAATGTTTAAATTTAACCACTGTATTTATAATTAATACAATTTATTGAGACAAATAACAAATATTTTTTGTTTTAACAATCAAACACAATAAAAATTAAACAAATATCTAATTTCTAATGTTTTATATGCAGATTAAATAGGTCTTTATTGTATAGGTCTAATTGTCTCCCGAGGCCACAGGAGGGTGCAATGAGCAAAGTAATGCAGTGCATTTAAATTGTTAACGCAAGGAAGTAACTCTATAAAAACGTGCATTACGTCTAAATTAACTTATAAAAATCAAATATAATTTCGTAAATTGAATAAACAATTATGAACAAAACAGCATTATGTATTTATGCATTGCTTAATCCAAAGAGCCGAAGCGCCATTCACACAGACGAAGGAATAAACAAAATAATAAACGAATAAACTAAAGAATAAACCTCCACAAATTCGTGATGTGTTTTCTAAAAGTTTAAACTGTTTTAACTTTGCATGGCTTTCTAT
>NW_015557049.1:962145-965489 GCF_001515605.1 Sinocyclocheilus anshuiensis | reverse complement strand
TTCCTGTGATGCAAAGCTGAATTTTCAGCATCATTACTCCAGTCTTTAGTGTCACATGATCCTTCAGAAATCATTTTAAAATGCTGATTTGCTGCTCAAGAAACATATCTTATTATTAGGGCTGGACGATATAGCTAAAAAAAGTATCAATGATATAATGTTTCATATCGTTCGGTATCGATAATTTTTTTTATTTTTTATAACCTTTTTTTAAAACAAAAAGCAATAGAAAAAAATGTTTAAATTTAACCACTTAATTAATACTTTTTTGTTTTAACAATCAAACACAAAATAAAAATTAAACAAATATCTAATTTCTAATGTTTTATATGCAGATTAAATAGGTCTTTATTGTATAGGTCTAATTGTCTCCCGAGGCCACAGGAGGGTGCAATGAGCAAAGTAATGCAGTGCATTTAAATTGTTAACGCAAGGAAGTAACTCTATAAAAACGTGCATTACGTCTAAATTAACTTATAAAAATCAAATATAATTTCGTAAATTGAATAAACAATTATGAACAAAACAGCATTATGTATTTATGCATTGCTTAATCCAAAGAGCCGAAGCGCCATTCACACAGACGAAGGAATAAACAAAATAATAAACGAATAAACTAAAGAATAAACCTCCACAAATTCGTGATGTGTTTTCTAAAAGTTTAAACTGTTTTAACTTTGCATGGCTTTCTATACATCTCTTGTGTGAGACGCGAGTGCAGGAGTCATATTTGTCCGTCTAAAACATGCACTGAATATGCGTGCTGTATGAATGGCAAGATCTTCTCCGCATTGAGCTTCTATATTTCTCTAATATTTTGAATGAATAACGCAGCAGCGGCGTGTCTCGTGGGCTAGACTAACAAAATATTAAAATGCAACAACGTCACTTACATCATCATCACCGCATCTCGCGCACCACTGATGACGCTCCCTGATGCACACCTAACATTCAAATCCAAATGTTTATTTTAAATTCGACTAATATTCATTCTTTATTCACAATCTCCTCATCATAGGCAGGCACAGCACTCATTTTCAGCATGTGTTCGTGTTTGTGTGTGCTGTCTGCGTCACTCATAGCATGTGCCTATATCGTGCACTATATCGAAAATTTTTTCTATCGATATCGAAGAAGGTGTACCGTCGATAAATATTGATACCGTTTTATCGCCCAGGCCTACTTATTATTTTACATTTGTAGTAAAATGATCAATGTTCAACCAAAAATTGTCATCATTTACCAAACCTCAGGTTGTTCCAAACCTCTATGAATTTTTTCCTCTGAACCCTGAATATATTTTGAAAAATGTGTGTAATCAGACAGTTGATGGTCCCCAATGACTTCCATAGTATTATTTTCTGTACTATGGAAGTCATTGGGGACCATTGACCCCAAACTTTTGAATATATAATGGATAGTGCAAGTCAAATTGAACTACAAATGTGGCAAAACCAATGCAAGTGATGCAGTAATTAGTAAAAACAGTTAACAATGTCACATCACTAGTAGCGTCTTTGGTCTTTGTCGCCTCAAACTGCCAACTCTCATTGAAAATGAATGTCTTTTGGTTGCTTTGTCACTGCAAATTGCTTTATATGTGAACGTATTTTTTGAGTTTGATCTCAGAAGGTCACATATAATTAAGCTCAACCTTCATGTTGGAATGCATCTGTGATGTCTAAAATGCCGCCAATGTCAAGAACAGAACTTTTGTGTGTTTTTCAGGTTGTTTGTAAGTGCTTTAAAGGTATCTGTGAGGTTTGTGAGTGTTTATGATTCTGTATGTGTCTTTCTGTCTATGTTTGCGTGTCCGCATGTGTGTTGATGGCTATTTAGTGAGATATCACAGATGCAGACTCATCTCACTGCAGTTTAGCACACATCATTTACACTTCAGTGGCTAATACTAACAACGCCTGCGTCCTGTCCGTCAAACTCTATCTCCCTCTTTCTATGTTCTGTATCTGCTTGAGCATGAAGAGCACCTTTGATTTGTGTTTGCGGTTTTTGGAGTCTAATCTCACCTGTCATACCAGAGAGAGAGATAGAAAGTCTTCCATGCCTGTACTGCTTGAATCAACTAAACCACAGAATCACACATTTACATTCATTCCTGTAGCACATGTGAAATGTAGATTAGTCAGAGCAGAATTATGCTATAATCACAGACTGCTCATTTATGTGGGAAGCGGTATGATTTCAAGAATCTGATCCATTGTGCAAGAAAAGACTATAAAGTGAAATTCCAAAAATAGTGTGTTGTAATGTTTAATATTTTAGAAGCATTCAAGCTGTTTTAAACAGGTACACTACTGTACAGAAGTTTGGGATCGGTAGGATTCTTTAAGGTTTTTTATCACCAAGGCTTCGTTTAATTGATCAAAAATACAGTAAAAACAGAAATATTGTGAAATATTATTACAATTTAAAATAACTGATTTCTACTTCCACATATTTTAAAATGTAATTTATTCCTGTGATGCAAAGCTGAATTTTCAGCATCATTACTCCAGTTTTCAGTGTCACATGATCCTTCAGAAATCATTCTAATATGCTGATTTGATGCTCATGAAACATTTCTTATTATTATCAGTGTTAAAAACAGTTGCTGCTATAGTTTTGTGGAGAACATGATAAATGTATTATTATAATTATTATTAGTTGTAGTAGTAGTAGTAGTAGTAGTATTTAGGAAAGTTCAAAAGAGCAGTATTTATTTGAAATTAACATTTTTTGTAACAATATTAAAGCCTTTATTGTCAATTTTGATCAATATAATGCATCATTGCTGAATAAAAATATCAATTTCTTATATAAAATAAACTAACCTTAAAAGTTTGAATGATAGTGTAGTTGTATACAGTGGATTTTTCAAGTCCATTACTGATGGTGAGGTTTGGTTCAGGGTAGGGCTTAGGAATAATACAGCATTTGCACAAAATTGAATTTGACATTTTAATCAATTCATTATTCTTTCACACACTGAAAAATCAATGCACTTTTACTCACAGAAGGCAAACAGATTATAATGACTTATACTGTCTTTTTATGCGTTGCGTTGCATATCACCCCGCGTAAACGTAAAACCATGTCTGCATTTGTGATCGGAGAAATGACAAACAACAAGCGCTACTCTATACTGCTCAAAACTTGCGTTTGAATCATCAGTGGCAAATTCTTTAAATATGAAATGGTACTTGCAGGCTGTGAGAAGCGCCAGACTGTCCTTGCAAAGTTGGAATTGCCCCACTTTGTAGAAACAACTCTCTCGGGTTCAGGAAACAGTCCTCCATAAAATGCGCTGCAAACATCTGAATATTTGGGTTGAACTGTTCTGGAAC
>NW_015557049.1:960062-961564 GCF_001515605.1 Sinocyclocheilus anshuiensis | reverse complement strand
ATTTGTAGCATCCAGTGGGGACATAATTACAGATTATAATGACTTATACTGTCTTTTTATGCGTTGCGTTGCATATCACCCCGCGTAAACGTAAAACCATGTCTGCATTTGTGATCGGAGAAATGACAAACAACAAGCGCTACTCTATACTGCTCAAAACTTGCGTTTGAATCATCAGTGGCAAATTCTTTAAATATGAAATGGTACTTGCAGGCTGTGAGAAGCGCCAGACTGTCCTTGCAAAGTTGGAATTGCCCCACTTTGTAGAAACAACTCTCTCGGGTTCAGGAAACAGTCCTCCGTACAATGCGCTGCACACATCTGAATATTTGGGTTGAACTGTTCTGGAACAGTGTTGTAAATACAACTTAACCTCTGATTTCTAGTCGTGTCCTCTTTTGTAAGGCCAAACAAAGTAGTTTCGCTTTCACAACGAAACACAGAGCATCTCCACGACATAGCTGTGGCGGTGGCAGCAACAATAAAGTTATGCCTTCTTTCTTTGCGTGAACATTTGGGTGGTGCTATGCAAATCTTCCCACACAGTGACGTAGACATGTGGGGGTGTGTTTAAACGAGGCGTTTTAGGAGGGCGTGGAACAGTCTTAACTTTTATAAAGAATATCTTTTTGGGTTTGAGACTTGAAAACTTGAAAATGCATCATATGACCCCTTAAATTTTTAGATGCTCTTTTATTTCTGGTATTGATTGCATAATTCATTCTGATTGAGTATGATTTATGTTGACTGTGTGGTTTATGATTGTTATATTTATGTGGATATTAGTTACAGAGTTTGTAAATGTTTAAATTCTCTAGTTTAATCACTCAGAAATGATTTTCTCATCCTCATGTCCGTCACTTGTATGGTTTTCTTTCTTGCAAGGAATACAAAAGGGGACATTTTTCACACATACAAAAAAAGTATACCGCGATCAAGAGCTGTCAAACTTTGAGGAAGTACAAAAAGTGCCAACAAGTGTTACAACTCATATCATAGGTTTGCGTGAAGAACAGATTGAAATTTAAATGATGTAACTGAGGATTAACTGAAACTGAGTAAATGATGGTCAGTTAATCCTTTGCGAGATATCAGGTAATTTAGCATGTTTTTTTTGTCCTACCTGCTATTGTTTCATTCTTCCTCTCTGTCTGTATTTCAGTCTGTCTCTCTCTCTTTTTCCTCATATTCCCAGCACAGCCTCTTTGATGTATAATTGAGTCCTGCACCCCATCCCTCTTTTCCTTTTTTCACTCTGTCTTTCCTCTCTTTCCCTGGAGATGGAGAGAGAGAGATAGCGGGACTGTGATGCACGTGCACACAACTTACACCGATAGACAGTGTGAGACAGTATGGTCTACATCCATATGATATGTGAGGAGTTTTCACGAGTAGAATGATAATCGTGGGTTTACGTTTATGCCTGTTTAACCCCCAAAAAAGACTGATTCCTCTATAACTCTATCTGTCTATCTGTCTGTCTATCTATCTATCTATCTATC
>NW_015557049.1:958475-958687 GCF_001515605.1 Sinocyclocheilus anshuiensis | reverse complement strand
ATGAGAGCATTAGTATCTATCTGTTCTCACCGCAGCTATAATCAACTGTTTGATGTGTCAAACTGGCTGTGTGTGTCAGTGTTCTGGTATATGTGTGCTTTGACAAGTGCATTTGTACACTGTGAAATGTATTTCATGTGCCATACTGTGTGATTATGGTGTATCCCTCTTGCACTTGATTATTTGTGGTGATCATTTCTCATTCCCTGTTT
>NW_015557049.1:950539-958381 GCF_001515605.1 Sinocyclocheilus anshuiensis | reverse complement strand
AGTCCCACCATTCATTTTCCATGTTAAATATCCTGTTTCACGTATTCACATTACTGAAGATGATGTTGACTTTAATGGATTTCTCAGTTATCTTTCATTTCAGTATCAACTAGATGTTCCTCCAAAAATAAAATGTAAACAAATGAGACAGTTGTTGACATTCAGAAAGAGCATAAACTTACTGATTTAAAGAATTTAATGAAAAAATTTTGAGTTCTTAATGAAATTTTTGACTATTGAAATCATACTTGGAAATATTGGCCAGATCTGAGTACAGTGTGAGGCATTGACACTTTTTTCACTTTCAATTTGCTCTCCATTTTATCTCATTGCTATTTAGAAACCCTACATTTTTTTCCTTATTCGCGTTTTGCTCAAACTTTCTCTCGAGGTGCAAGTGGATGTGCCTTTTCTTTGAATAAATATGAATTTTTCATCCCTGACTGAAAATGACATATTTGAAAGCTTTAGTCTGCCTTCAAATCGTAAATATGAGGTCACAAAAACACAGAAAACTTCACTGCGCTGATAACTTTGCAGCAGCGTAGAGTAAACATTACGATACTGCAATTTTTTTTATTGTTCACAGCAATTAAATCCAAAGTGGTTTATTATCAAGGGTAAAAGCAGCAGTGAAAAGTGAAGACTGGCCCTATAATTAGCGATTTTCTCCATGGCCACACTGGGTCTCCACCACAGTGAGTTTAATCAGCCGCTGATAATACGGCTCCTCTGACAGGACCCTCGTCTAATACACAGGAAATAGACATCACCCCTAAGAGCAGCCATAACAGATAAACACTCCTCTTCTTCTACTGTCCCCAGCTGATGTGATTCGAAAGGACTGATTTATAATGCAGTAAACAAATGCTTTCTCACACACACAGCAGTCTCTCACTAACTGTGCATGTACACGCTGATCAAATTAGCGATTATAGAATCAAATAAACATGCATGCACAGTTTGCACACACGCGTTGATAATTGCAGTGTTTTATTTTGGACAAATGCAATAGAATCAAAGAAATAAATGAAGCTGGAATGCCGCGTCTCTATGTGCAATGCACCTTTTGTATGATAATCAGCTCCCTGCCCATTTGCATTTAATTCTATTAAAAACACAATTCACCTGAATGAAATGGATAGAGGTTGAGAAATGAGAACGAGAGATATGAGACACACCGAATGGGGAAACAGTGTTTATGTGGTAATTTTGTATTTCTGGCGGTTGATGCTTTCAAAGCTGTTTTATCGGATCGTGTGACTTTGTTTCGGCCCAAAATAAAAATTTTAATTATTTATTCTTTCTTCCAAACCCATGTTATCTTTTTTATTTTTTATGATTTTGCATGCTTTTTTCATGAATTTTCTTTCTAATTTGCATATTTTCCCCATGCTTATTTTCAATACAATGAAGGAAAAAAATGTTGTCAAGCTCCAAAAAGGGCAAAAAAGTATCATGAAAGTACTTCTGTCATATAGACTACTTATAACTTGACATGTAAAGACACATTGCATCAGGTTTGATATGAGTAATGCCATGTAATTACAATTTGAATATGCTGAAATATGAATGAGATTTGGAAGCGATTTTCAGCTGAATGACTACTGAAATTTAGTCAGTTCATATCAGACAACTTGGGATATGTCACAAATCATATAAACCACTTTATTGTTGCTTTATGGTGCATTTTTGGAGCTTGGCAGTGTCGGTTGTTATTGTATGGAAAAGAGCTGAGACATTCTGCTAAAACGTTCTGCTTTTTTTTTTTTGGAAGAAAGAAACTCAAGGGTGAGGGTGAGTAAATCATGACAAAATTTTCATTATTATCCTTTCCCTGTCTTATCCGTAGTTATTCTGCAGCGTGTTCGTCCCATGTGTGCGTCTGACCCTGGCTCTCTCCTGCTGAGACACAAAAAATAGGATGAATGAGAGAATGAAAGAGTTTGAATGATTGAGGCAGAGGAATGGGAGATGGAGGTTTTTTTTTTTTTTTTTGTGGCGTCCTTGTGCTCTCTCCATGAGGTACCCAAATACCATCAGTTTTTCTCTTTGTGCATTTTGTTCTCTCTCTCACTCTTCCTTTTTTCTCTCTCTGTGTCTCTCGGCCTTCCAGGCTCTTTCTTGATTATCTTTCTTCTTAAATACACAGCACAGACCTTTGGCGACCAGTCAGCCGTGAACTGTGTGTGTTTGTGTGTGGAGTGTGAACCGATTAGATATTGTATATTTCTTCATACACACCTCTACAGATTGAGATATACTCCATTTACTGTACATGGGTTGCTCTTTAAGCTGGCATATGCCAGTGCATCCGTGCATGTTACAAGCTCAGTGTTCATTTGCACAAATACACAGTCTTTGGTTGTCAGTGTACAAGGTCAAAAGTGTAAGATCATTTTGTACGACTGAGTGACTAAAAGCTATACATTATTTTTACATCATGTAGCTAAACATCAGACTGTGTGTGTGCGCGCGTGTTGGATGTTGGCTATGTGTGCATTCTTATAAATTGCATTTAAATCATTTTAAATAAATTGAATAAAAATAAGATAAATTAAATTAAATAACTATATATATTGTAAATGAATAATATAATATAATATATATTTCCCTTTTTTTTTATAAAATGATCTTATTTGTGGTTTGTTGTGCATTTATCAGACTTTCCACATTGCAAACAGTCAGTGTTGGGGAGTAACTAGTTACATGTAATGGCGTTACGTAATTTAATTACAAAATAAATGTAACCGTAATCAGTTACAGTTACTAAGAAAAAAAATTGTAATTAAATTACAGTTACTTATGAAAATGTTAACGATTACAAAGGGGGTTACATTTGAATATTTACACTAGGGGTGTAACGATTCACTCGTTTTCTCCATGCTTCGATTACAAACCCTGACGATGCAATGCATCGATCTTGAAACATGGATTTTTGAATCGTCGATTTTGGACAGTAATCGATTTAAAACTCGAAGAATCAAATGAATCGCGATTTCTATAGCGATTCAATGCTTTCAAAATATATACACATTAAATTACTATAAGCACGAATTAATGGAGACCTTGAACAGTGTTCGTGCCCTCGCATCTCTCCTTCACGCACTCCACTATTTACCGCCTGCAGTGACTGTCAAAGGATTGCGCTCGCGCTCCGTTCGTCTCACTGACACATTTTTTGAGCAGCTGATGTGTGATCTCTCCTTAGTACTCGTGCCAGTAATGCTAAAGTGAAGTAGTTTTGCTTTTCTGTAGTTTTTCAATGGCTCTCGGTCATACCGACAACATTACCTGAGCAGTCGAAGGCAGCGCATTTATTGCATGGACAGAGCAAAAATGTAAGTGTCTAAAGCATACGCACAGTTCCATTGAATGATAAATGTTTTAACAATGTCGTTAAACCGAATGTACAAAAGAAACTGTTCAAATAACCACAGCATTAACAACAACCTTGAAATAAGAGCGCGAGGTTTATCTGATAATCAGATGCATGAAAGTAGTTTGTTGCTATAGCAAACAGACTTCAGGCATTTTCTTTCATAATCATCATTCGCCGATGGAGAGGAAAAGTTAAATACTATAGCATTTATTTTATGGAAATTAGTTATATATATATATATCTGCAGCTGTATAAAAAGCAGAATGAACTGAAACGTTAAGACAATAAACACGATAAATAAATAATTTATGAATGATGCAGTGCTAATTGACATATCATTTATTACAGTACAGAAAATACGAAGTATAGTTTCTTCCTTAATCTGTGCAGAAACTTGTAATAATTGTTTTTAGTATATAAAACAATTAAAAAAATTGCCATTAGGAAAAAAATATAGATTACAAATGACTGATTATTGTCCAGCTGTGCATTTGATTTCTTATAGCTAATTCAAAGTAAGAGCTAAGAAAAGAATTCCTTGGAAAAAAATAAAAATAAAAATCTATGGTTCTGTAACCATAAAGGCTGCTGTGTAATTTGCCCCCTGATTAAGCATTTAAAGAATATAGGGGAAGCATTTAAATAATCCTGTGAATGCAGAATCGATGTGTTAATCGAATCGAATCGAATTTAATTGCGAATCGAATCGAATTGAATCGTTCTGAATTTGCAAAAATCGTTCTTGAATCGAATCAAAAACCTATGAATTCGCTGTCTACCCAAAGATTCACAGCCCTAATTTACACACATCAACATACAGATTTAATTGATTTCTTTCCCAAATTGTTCTGACTACTCTAAAATATGAGACATACGGCCCTATGATTTCCGCGATGTGGAAAACACAGACTGGTTGGAACTCCTATACCATGGAATGTCACAGAATATGCAACATTTGGATGAATAAATCAAAAGTAGGTCAGTACACTTGAATCAAAACGCGATATGGACTAGGGTCTGTAAATATTCAGCAGCAAAAAGACAATATATGAATCCTGCACGTACTGTGATTGTTTCTGAATTCGACATTCGATAATAAATCTCTAATAAATCATGAATCAGTTAGTCGTGATTGGGAATGCACTTCGACTCGCGCGTGCCCCGCGCCTCCGCCAAGTGGTTTAGATCAGAGTAATCAATGCAAGAGATTCGAGTGGACTGTATAAGCACACAGGTGGAGCAGAGAAGCAAACTTACTGTTCAGGATTTCAAGTGCAGGTCAGTTTCATCTGTAAATATGCTATTGTAGTTTTGTCTTTGTTTACTTAGTTAAGCAGCAGCAGCCCATTGCTCATCAATCATCACTCAAAATACTGTATACTAAAGGACATCATTATTATCTACTGTAAAGTTACAGTAGTAATTTAGCAGACAAATAATCATATCGTTTATAATAGGTTTAGGGGGAGCTAGGGCAGACAACAACACAACCCTTATGGAAATTAACAATTTTACCTAACCATGGTAACCACAAATTATTAACCATGGTTTTGGCTACACTAACCATAATTTAACCATGGAATTTGTAGTAAAAAAAAAAGACAAATGGTAATCCATTTGCCCAAAAAAAAAAAAATAATCCAAAGCATTGTTAGATGCAGTTTGCTGTAGTTTTGGTTTCAAAAACAGTATCAGTAAACTATTTCTTATGATTTTAAATCTGCATTGAACTTCAGAACAATCTCAAAATAAAAGGCGGTACTAAAGATTTTGTGGTGGATGTGTTCAAATTTGATACTCTTAATTCAAGTGATGAAGGATTTTGAAAGTCTGACAGTATCAGTGTCGAGCACTACTGTAAGGTTAACCCTGCATGGTGTAAATGTTTGAAAATGATTAACAGTTGAAAACATTCATTAGAAATTTAGAAAAGTAATCAAAAAGTAATCAAAAGTAATCAGTTACATTACTTTAATAAAGTAATTGAAAAAGTTACGCTACTATTACATTTTAAATAGGGTAACTTGTAATCTGTAACCTATCACATTTCCAAAGTAACCTTCCCAACACTGCAAACAGTCATGTAACACACACACAAAAAAAAGCTATTTAGTGTCAGTGATGTCAAACCTGGTGCTATGCATCTAAAGGTAGCATTTTTTTAATAAACAAAAGCAAGAAGGAGATCTTATTAAGATTTGAAAAACATGTGGTGTGTTCCTCGTACACAGCTATTGTATGCTTTAAGAAGAATTACACATTAATCATAGAGACTATATTTTTATGATAATCTATTGTCGTTTTTGGCAATGGAAATGTCACTTGTCCTTCTTTAATAAATGTGTGCCTGCAATAATTTTTATATGTGTAATCATTGTTTTACAGTAGTATCTCCAGAAGTGATACAAATACTTATGTACGACATCACTAATTGTGCGTGGAGCTTCACTGGGGCACCTATGAATTGTGGCATACCGTTGCATGTGTGTTCAGTGTAAGTTTTGATTAGTAGATGCAGGAGAGAGGGATGAGAGAGATGGATTAAAGGAGGGTGGACATGTGCAGCCCCTCCCGTTAACAGCTATTTCCATCGGGTAGAAGAGGAGGAGAGCTGTTCTTCTGCTTCATTACTGATCTTCCACTCTCTCACTTTCTCTTTCTGCTCCGTTCTTGTCATGTTCTGGAAAGTGGATGAGGACAAAACAAAAAAAACAGGAGGAACATGAAATAGGAGAGTACGAACAAGAAAATTGAAAATCATATCTCGGGCATTTTAGATGCAATGTGAATGAGAATGTGAATACTACTTTAATAATTGTGTACTGTCCTCTTTCTCACACCCTCTATATGATGCAGTGCATATGTATGTGCCCCCAGACTCTTGTAGTTTGTTGTGCCTTCCTTATCAATAAGAGGAGGTGTTTGAGGTCCATGTGAAGCTAAGTGTTGTTTCTACAGTCTAACCACTGATGCGCAGGAGGGCGAGCTGCTTTGTGTCGTCTGTAGTTGACAATCAACTCCCTTGTTTTGCTGATGTTAAGAGATTGTTGTCCACACACTGACCCTTGATTTTTGTTGATGAGCCCCACAACTGTAGTGTCATCAGTGAAACTAAATGATATGATTGTTCCCGTGTTTGCCAACGCAGTCGTAGGTCAGCAGGATGCACAATGTTGCTAAAAGTGGATGAAAAGTTATAGTTCGGATTTTTGACAGCCTTCTTGTTCAGAAAGAACAGGACTGATGTGGTCAGTTCAAGAGAAGACACTTAATAATAAGGGAGTGGAGAATGAACGTATTGAACCCTGAACTGAAATCAATGAACAACATTCTGATGCACGGCTCCTTATTTTGAAGGTGCCAGAAGATCAGGTGAAAGCAGTTGTTATGGCATCTCTGTTGAGCAGATATGTCTGTAGCTGTACAGGTGAGGGTTTGTATGTCATCACTAGATGTTTAAGGGTGTGTTCACACTTGTCATGTTTGGTTCGATTAAAACAAACCCTGGTGCGATTGCTCTGTTAGTGTGGTTCATTTGAGCATGTGTAAACACTGCCATCCGAACCCTGGTGCGCACCAAACAAGCGGACCAAGACCGCTGAAAAGATGGGTCTCGGTCCGCTTCCAAATGAACTCTGGTGTGGTTTGGATGAAATGTGAATGCAACACAGACCAAATACTTCTAAACGAACCAAAAACAGGAAGTAATGACAAGATGCGACGCTATGTGACATGATTTGGCGACGCGGAACGAGCGGTGTATCCAAAACAAAATGAGCGCAAACGTGGAGCAACGAGGAGGTATAGTGCTTTTTATGAGCTCTTCGTGAGTTTGCAGGTGGTGAAAATAAAATCATAAGTACACGCAGCAATGAGCACGCTTAGTCCAGCAGCCGGCATTAGGTGTGTTCGACTTAAAGCAGCGCTGACCAGAGCGATCTGTGAATAGTTACTTTGATGTCATACACCGATCGGTCTGCGCAGCGCTGCTTTAAGTCAAACACAGCTTTTTTTGGGTTGTGTTCGGTGAGTTTCGTCGTGAAATATACATCATTCAACCCGACCAATCAGGTTGTGAACGTATCACTATGCTTTTAGGTTCGCTGTCAAAAATGCCAATGTGAACGCTAGCGGACCAGGACCAAATGTATCGTTTTCTTTTTTGGTCTGGACCAGATGAACCAAGAGAACCGAACTACAAGTGTGAACACACCCTAAAGCACTTCATAGTGATATCAGTGAGTGCCACAGGGCTGGAGTCCATTAGACACTTCGCTGGACACTAATCAGGGATTTTATTTTACAGCATTTAATAGTTCTAGGTTAATGTTAATATATTTAATTATTGTAAAATAAAATGTTATAATATTACATAATAAATTCATTTTAACACACACACACACACACACACACACACACACACACACACACACACACACACATCTGGTTTCGTTTAAATA
>NW_015557049.1:938277-946438 GCF_001515605.1 Sinocyclocheilus anshuiensis | reverse complement strand
ACACACACACACACACACACACACACACACACACACACACACACACACACACACACAGTAATAAAAACACCAATATATCTAGTTTAGGTTAGATATAACTTAGATTAATAAATGCTTTAAGAGTATTGATTATTGTTAGTACATGATATCCAAATAATTACCTAATTTGAACTAATTTAACCTTATTGTAAAGTGTTACCACTGTAGTAAGAATAATTCTTAACTTTATTAGTAATTTTTTGGCTCATTAAAACACACACATACACGCGCGCACACGTCTGTATGACTGTACGGTTGTGAAGGGCGTTGTGCTTGTGTTTAGGTTGGATAAGGTGTTAAATATTTGATTAGCTCATTTCAGCACTGATATATGAGGTATCTCTTTCTGATGGATGACGGTGAAGAGCAGGACGTAAGAAAGATACTGATGAGAAATACAAGTATGGAGTTTGGTAAATTATTCAATTTTTCAGGGAGAAATAGAGGGGGATGAATCTGTGTGTGTTTGCTGTGAAAAAGAGCTACTGGGATGCATTAAAACTGTCTTATATCATCACCGTTTGTTGCTGTCAGGATGAAATTCCACAGGTGTTTATTTCATTGTGTTATTTTCATAATACAAAATGAGCAGATTGTGAACAAAGGGGAGGATAATGTAATCACTTGCATAATTTCCCTGGCTGATGTAGGCGTCAAATTAAAACATATATCGTTGCATTATAATTTGCATCATTTGGTAGAAAGCATCTTCCCATCCCTCCTCAGGTCGTTTGAAGGGCAACCTGCTCTCTGTCTCTCTGTCAGTTCTCTGACAGTTTGCAGTGAAACTCTCACAACTGTGCAGCATTAGAGAGCGAGTGATGGGGATCCCAACTTCAGCAGAGAGAAACAGTGCACTCTTTAAGGTTTTTTTTTTTTAGGAAAATAAGTATCAGTAGTAACACTCTCCATTTGTATATATAAATAAATGTTTAAGGAAGAAAAACAAAATGTTTTTATTTTATTTAAGGACACATTAGATTGGTCAAAAGTGACAATAAAGACATTTACTGTATAAAGTTAGAGACAATTTCTAATACATGCTTTTCTTTTGAACTTTCTATTAAACAAAGAATTGTACCTTTCATACCAACATATAGTACAAAATAAAAGCAAATTATTTAATTAGGCCGTGTGTCCACCAAAGCATTCTTAGCCAGCTGAAAACGCCCAGCTGTGAGTGCATGAGAGTGCTTCTGCAGTGCAGCGTTTTCAGTTGAGACAATCTGGTTGCAATGATACGGATTATCCGCTAAAGTGATATGACAGATGCATCGCAAATGAAATGATTCTCCAAGCATTATTTTTCATAACAATATTGTGGTAGTCCGGGAATTCCATCTGGTGAAGACATGAATACTCGGAGACAAGCAATATTAACTTCTCCATTGTTGTTCAGTCGCAGTGCAAGCAGGGTGTGACGGTTGGTCGTGTGGTATTAGTCCCGCCCCTCCTCCACTGTGATTGGTTAGCTGACTAAAACTTGACAGTAATGAGTGCTGCGTTTTACCCAAAGTTGAACGTTCTTCAGCTTGCGACGTGGAGAAAAAAAAAGTGGCGAGCGCACAGCATGAAATAAACACTCAGCGCCTCATCACAGTGCTCCCATTGAAAACAATTGGAGAAAAAAAAGCTAGCCTGGGAAAAAACACTTTTGTTGGATACTTTGCCTTAATGTCAGACATATAGAAATAGTGATGAACAGTACAAACGTGTGTAACTGCAACTGTATAATGTAAAAATTATTTGTTGTAAATAAGTTGTAAATAAAACAATAATTATTAGAGTGCGTTTTACAAGAAAATACTATTTCAGTCTTTCTACTTCTAAATTTCATGTTTAATTCAATGTGTTGCTGTTTCTTTATTAATTTCCATGCAGTTTTGAGTGAAATTGTTTCTACACAAGTTTTTGTTTCAGTGTAGCAACTGCCAGTGTTATCATGTGAAAAGTGTCTGTTCTTTTCTCATTTTTGATGTTTTTCCATTATATTCTGTATTTTAATGGTTTGAGTGTAAAACAATAATACATGGGACGTATGGATCTTATATGAAAATGCAAATATATTCCCTAAAACACATGATGGTTCTGTGTTATATGGGACATTTGGCAGCCCAAGTGAAGGAGAATAGGAGAATTAGTTATAGTGTGAAAGTCAATGAGGAAAGTGACATTACAAAGAGAAAAAGAAAGAGATGGAAAAAGCGGAGGGAAAGAGAGGTATAATCATGAGGCCTGTATCTGGTGTAGAGTGGGCATTGGAGTCTGGTCTTTAAGCGGGCGTAGCTGTAATCAGTGCAGTATTGTTGGCAGTGGTCGGCCGGCTCTGCTTGTACCCTGCAGGGGTTTTACGGCTTTAGGCTAGCGCACTGCGTGATCCTGCCGTCGCGCCACGTCAACCCTGTAAATGAGCCCTTTATGGCTGGAGCCAGCCTCACTTTGAGAACGTACTCGCCGTGGTCCTCACTTCCTCTATCACACAATGTCTCTATTAACCCTCCCAATCAATGAAAACCTTCAGTGCGCCAGCTGCTCTCAGCCATCCACTCATGCTCAACCTGGCTAAACTTGAACGTTCTTCCAAACCGGTATTCACTCCCCCGCTCACCCTCAACTCTGAAAAGGCCAGCTTTTCATATTTTTCACAGTGTAACTTTAATCAGCACCCTTCCCTTGCCAAAGCTAGGCAGGAAAGAGCTAACGACAGGACACGCTGAGAGCCATGCTAAGCGGCTAAAATACAGCTTCTGTTGTATTAAATGTAAAACAATAGCTGGCTATCCACAAAGGTTTTTATAGTGTTTAACAGAAATTCAGCGAACAAGAGAATATGATTTACTTGTTTGATTGTTAAGAAATTCAGGCATAAAACGATTTGCAGCAACAAAGTCTGTTAAAGTCTGTTTAGCATATGTCTGTTATTTTCAGTGAGAGTTTGCGATTTCCAGTGGCATGAGCGACTACCAATGGCAGTGCAGACGATGAAGGTCACGTGATAAAGTTTAGCATGTTTAAGCACGAAAAACTTTATTGTATTTATTTATTTTTATTACTTATTATTGAACGTTATTTTATTAAGTTTTGCATTTTTTAAATGTCCTAATTTGCCTATTAAAATTAAAATATGACAAAGAAAGGAACTTTGAAAAGAACCATCAACTACAATTTACAATACTTTATAATTTTTATTTCGTTTTTATTTTATTTTATTTTCAATGGTTTTTAAACACCAATTTTTAACCTTTTAAACGTTTAACATTAAAATATCACAAAGAAAGCAACTTTGAAAGTAATTTTGAACATTTATGACAATTTGACATTTTTTTTTCAATAAACATTATTTTATTTTATTATCTTTGCACTGCAGGAACTGGGAATGATTTAGGTTATAAGAATGTATTTTAGGGGGACTAAATTAGTTCTTACTTCAGAGCAGGGTCTAACCCAGCATATTAGGAACTACATGTGATGTAAGTATGTTGATTGGCCAAATGTATGGCATACAAAACACCGGCACCCACCATTTTTTAAAGCCGTGTTAACACAGAGTTTACAATGCTTACTCCATGAAATAACTCCACAAACTGGGAAAGCAGTGATAGAGGGACCAACACCGAAGCCCAGGCACTTCCCAAATATTACGCTACATCACTTAAAAATTCCTACTGGCGGTGTGGATGCAACCAGAAAAATGGCCCTAGGGGTAAATTTAGTTCTCGAGGGATCGCCTTGGTGGCTAGTTCTTATAACTGAGTTCCTATTACTACCCGGTGCGAAAGTCTCTATAGACCTCCTTGACAGAGACTCGTCAGCCTCCAGTGAATTAATCGCTGTCTGTGTTAGTGAGTTAGAGATGTAGCACAGTGGGTGCTTAATGGCTTCATTTGCCTATGTCTCTCTGTAGTGTATGGGTAATTATCTCTATGGAGAGTGTTTAATGCACAGGCTAATGGTCAGTGAACCGCAATGCAGACCTCTGATGGCCACTGGATTTAGACCATAAACTGGACTAAATGGTCTGTTGTGTGGATTTTGTACATTTAACTGACACCTGCATTATGTTGTGAGCAATATTTGTCCCCTTGCAGAGTTTCACTTTTGTGCTTGCCAGGCAAAAATGGTATACATGGAAGCTACTGAAAGTGGCATACTGTACTGTATGTACAGTACAAGATGGGTTTACACAGACAAATTGTGGGAAACTTGATTGTTGATTTTCATGCACAGCTCATAGAGAACGAGATGCACACTGATGTGAGAATGGTAAGGTTTAAGATAGACCAATTAGAATAATCAGATTATTTAACAAAATGTGTCAAATTTCCCTTTTAATAATTGTGAAGCAAAACATTAGGATATGCAAATACTGTCATCACTGATTGGTGCAGAGGAACAGGACATCTGCTGCATTTTCAAACTTCAAACTGCATGCGTTCTATTTAGCAGCAGATGTTAAAAGCTTGACTGTGAAAACACAATTTACCACAAAATGAGTGATGAATCTGCCTTCATTTTACTCTCTCATTGTGATCCTAAACCAATTACTGAGCAACTGAGTGTCCTTGATTTTACAGATGTTGAACTGAATTTGTTTTTCTTAAATATTTATTGAATTTATATCTAATTTGCTCATATATATTCTTTTTAAAAACAGTTATCTTATGCTTATTATGAAATATTATTGCAAATTTAAATAACTGATTTCTGTTTCAATATATTTTAAATTGTAATTTATTTCTGTGATGCAGACTTCTCTGGTTACGCATGTAACCATTGTTCCCCAAGAGGGAATGAGACGCTGCATCCTCTAGCGGACTCTATGGGGACTGCTGCCAGCAGGACCATTGTCTGAAGCACATGTGAAACAATTCCAATCCCATTGGCCCACGTAGCCTGTGACGTCACAGGCGGGCACCCGGAAGTATAAGCGGGTGCTTGCCGAACACATTACCAACTTGGTTGTCTGAAGGAGACGTGAAAACAGGCAAGCCCTAGGTATGGTGAGGGGAGCACTCTTACCTCTTAGCACTCGCCCGACTCCTAGAGGGAAGAGGGGCGTGAGTGGCAACGTTACTCTTCTGATTCTATGATCCTCAGATCGAGATAGACCAGCCCCCTCAGAAGTTTTAGAGGAAAACTTGGGATGGCGGGGAATGAGCTTCCTGAAGACAGCGGACTGCAACTTCACCTCCTTGAACTTCTCGACCACTGCCTCAGCGGAGGTGACAAAAAGCCTGGAAGGCGATCGCAGAGAACCAAGAAGAACCAAGAAAGACTTTCTCCTTCCTCCCTATGTCCTCGAGATTTAACCACAAATGCCTCTACGTAGCCACCATTGCTGCCATCACACAACCATTGGCAGAAGCAGTCTGCTTAGTGGTGTAAAGAGCCAGGTCTGTGAGGCGGCGCAGTTCCTCAACTGCCTCAGGTAACAAACCCTTGCCCTCATCTAGATCTTTAAGCAAGACAGCTTGGTAAGCTTGTAACACAGCCGCTATGTGCAAGGCTCTGACAGCTATTGCTGCCACATACCCCCTGCCATTCAGATGCAAGGTGGTCTGAAGTGGTCTGGATGGCAGAGCCGACCCACCCTAGGAGAGAAAGCCTTCGAGCATTTCCTCCACAGTAGACATCTCCGCGTATCCACGCTCATCCACACCCTCAAGATAATCGTAATCTGCATCCTGAAAAACATGCCGAGCTGAATATGGACTGTCCCACAATCTCACTAACTCCGTGTGGTGGTTGGGAAGGAAAGGGGAGACTCCTGGGGGCGGGGAGGTCATGACTGGCCAGAAAGCGCTCGTGTAATCTGCCACGGGCGGGCCTCTGCCTTTCACGTGACCAGACTAAATCAAGCCTCTTAGTGGCGTGCACCGTTACTCCCAGCATTTCCCCGTATGCGGAGCTGGAGTTAGGTTGGATTCAGTGCTCACACTATCATCGCCATTGCCAATCACATCCATGTCCTCACTCTCACTAGATGAGCCCAATATAGCGCTATCCGCAGGATCCGATAACCCAAGAGAAAGAGCGTCTGGATTAGGGCTGGGATAATAAATCAATGCATCGCGAATCGAGAAATGATTCTGAGATTTTACGAAGGCATCGTGTTTCTCTCGTGAATCGATTCTGAGCTTAGTTTTTAACAGCAGATGGCACTGCGTGCTGAAGAAATAGCCGTATTCTGCTTGCTTCCAGTTCCTTACACACGCACCACTTGAACCTAAAATAATCATTCATAAAGTTTGAAAAGGTTGAAGCGAATTACAAGGATGTTCACAGTGGGCTGTGTTTACATTAATCTCGCATCATAAAAGCCGATGTGCAAGTACATTTAACCACTTGCATTACTCAGCCGAACGCACAAGCGCTCTTCTTTGTGAGCATTTGAGTGTGCGGTTAAAAACTAGCCTAGAGAGCCATCTGCTGTTAAAAACTAAGCTCAGAATCGATTCGAGAGAAAATCACGATGCATTCCGAAAATCTCAGAATCAATTCACGAATCGCGATGCATCGATTTATTGTCCCAGCCCTAGTCTGGATCCCGCCAAGCGCCCGAGCTCACAGCAGAAGCTTTTGAAAGGTTCATACCCTTCTCAAACTTTTCTGCAAGCTCAACCTGCGAACCCCGCAATCTGAGACTTCGCCGTGCCTTGGCAGCAGCGGAACCTGAACTACGAGATGCAGATGCTTGTTCCTCATCCCTCGAGAAGAGGGACAAACACGAATGGAGGTTTCTTATTTGAAATTCTCACAATGAGCACATTCAGAGCCCTCGACACCAAACGCATGTGCTCCTCACCAAGACACATAACCCATAGATCGAGTGTGTCCTCGGGTGTCAGAAACCTTGGACACGGAGGCACACACTTTCTAAAATGCTCACTTGCCTTGGTTTCTCCATAACGCTTTCACACGCACTGTCAAACAAACGGCTCCTGAAGACAACAAAAGCTGATGATGTGTTCGGCAGGTGCCCTCTAATACTTCCAGGTGCCCAGGTGCCCGGGCTACGTGGACCAATGAGATTGGAGTTGTTTCACACGTGCTTCAGACACCGGTCCTGCTGGCGGCAGTCCCCATAGTGTCTGCTAGAGGAAGCAGAGCGAGTTCCCTAGAAGGGGAAACTGAATTTTCAGCATCATTACTCCAGTCTTCAGTGTCACATGATCCTTCAGAAATTATTCTGATATGCTGATTTCTGCTCAAGAAACATTTCTTATTATTATCAATGTTGAAAACAGTTATGCTGCTTAATATTTTTGTGGAAATATGATACTTTTTTTCAGGATTCTTTAATGAATAGAAAATAAAAAAACAACATTTATTTCAAATAGAAATCTTTTGTAAAATTATAAATGTTTTACCATCATTTTTGTTTAATTTAATGCATCCTTACTGAATAAAAATATTAATTTCTTTAAATGAAAAGCCCGAGATAGAGACACAAAGACTTAGTCATATTGACAGACAATATCTGATACAGTTGTACCTGAGATCCCAGCTTATAGACTGCTATAATTTTAACATTTTCAGAAAAGCACTGAAAATAATTGTCTTCTCTCTGTAGAGGATATAATTTATGCTGATTTGCTACTGAACTCTTGATGATAAGGAGAGATTTGAATATTATTACAGAAAAAAGAACAGACTGAGGATGATGGAGGAATCCCTGTGATCCTAAACATTTCTACAGTAGTTAATTTGTCTCCTCAGAGAGTCTCTGGAATAACTTCTGATGGGTTAATGAGCTGATAAGGGGCTTGTGATCATTTAGAAATATGATAATAGTAATTATAGAGCTTAAGAACATGTTGAACAGAGTGTGTTATTAAACTGTGTGTGTCTGTACAGTGATCTTCAGTGTAATGTGTTGCTGTTCCGTTTAGTGTTTGTTGTTCAAGTCTCAATGTGAATTTTACTGCACATCTCACTCTGAATCTCACTTTGAAAGAATAGTTTACCCCAAAAATGAAAATTTGCTGAAAATATACTCACCCTCAGGCCATCCAAGATGCAGATGAGTTTGTTTCCTCATCAAAACAGATTTGGAGAAATTTAGCATTACTAGTATTATCACCTGCTCACCAATGGATCCTCTGCAGTGAATGGGTGCCGT
>NW_015557049.1:931833-936936 GCF_001515605.1 Sinocyclocheilus anshuiensis | reverse complement strand
GAAAAGGTTGAAGCGAATTACAAGGATGTTCACAGTGGGCTGTGTTTACATTAATCTCGCATCATAAAAGCCGATGTGCAAGTACATTTAACCACTTGCATTACTCAGCCGAACGCACAAGCGCTCTTCTTTGTGAGCATTTGAGTGTGCGGTTAAAAACTAGCCTAGAGAGCCATCTGCTGTTAAAAACTAAGCTCAGAATCGATTCGAGAGAAAATCACGATGCATTCCGAAAATCTCAGAATCAATTCACGAATCGCGATGCATCGATTTATTGTCCCAGCCCTAGTCTGGATCCCGCCAAGCGCCCGAGCTCACAGCAGAAGCTTTTGAAAGGTTCATACCCTTCTCAAACTTTTCTGCAAGCTCAACCTGCGAACCCCGCAATCTGAGACTTCGCCGTGCCTTGGCAGCAGCGGAACCTGAACTACGAGATGCAGATGCTTGTTCCTCATCCCTCGAGAAGAGGGACAAACACGAATGGAGGTTTCTTATTTGAAATTCTCACAATGAGCACATTCAGAGCCCTCGACACCAAACGCATGTGCTCCTCACCAAGACACATAACCCATAGATCGAGTGTGTCCTCGGGTGTCAGAAACCTTGGACACGGAGGCACACACTTTCTAAAATGCTCACTTGCCTTGGTTTCTCCATAACGCTTTCACACGCACTGTCAAACAAACGGCTCCTGAAGACAACAAAAGCTGATGATGTGTTCGGCAGGTGCCCTCTAATACTTCCAGGTGCCCAGGTGCCCGGGCTACGTGGACCAATGAGATTGGAGTTGTTTCACACGTGCTTCAGACACCGGTCCTGCTGGCGGCAGTCCCCATAGTGTCTGCTAGAGGAAGCAGAGCGAGTTCCCTAGAAGGGGAAACTGAATTTTCAGCATCATTACTCCAGTCTTCAGTGTCACATGATCCTTCAGAAATTATTCTGATATGCTGATTTCTGCTCAAGAAACATTTCTTATTATTATCAATGTTGAAAACAGTTATGCTGCTTAATATTTTTGTGGAAATATGATACTTTTTTTCAGGATTCTTTAATGAATAGAAAATAAAAAAACAACATTTATTTCAAATAGAAATCTTTTGTAAAATTATAAATGTTTTACCATCATTTTTGTTTAATTTAATGCATCCTTACTGAATAAAAATATTAATTTCTTTAAATGAAAAGCCCGAGATAGAGACACAAAGACTTAGTCATATTGACAGACAATATCTGATACAGTTGTACCTGAGATCCCAGCTTATAGACTGCTATAATTTTAACATTTTCAGAAAAGCACTGAAAATAATTGTCTTCTCTCTGTAGAGGATATAATTTATGCTGATTTGCTACTGAACTCTTGATGATAAGGAGAGATTTGAATATTATTACAGAAAAAAGAACAGACTGAGGATGATGGAGGAATCCCTGTGATCCTAAACATTTCTACAGTAGTTAATTTGTCTCCTCAGAGAGTCTCTGGAATAACTTCTGATGGGTTAATGAGCTGATAAGGGGCTTGTGATCATTTAGAAATATGATAATAGTAATTATAGAGCTTAAGAACATGTTGAACAGAGTGTGTTATTAAACTGTGTGTGTCTGTACAGTGATCTTCAGTGTAATGTGTTGCTGTTCCGTTTAGTGTTTGTTGTTCAAGTCTCAATGTGAATTTTACTGCACATCTCACTCTGAATCTCACTTTGAAAGAATAGTTTACCCCAAAAATGAAAATTTGCTGAAAATATACTCACCCTCAGGCCATCCAAGATGCAGATGAGTTTGTTTCCTCATCAAAACAGATTTGGAGAAATTTAGCATTACTAGTATTATCACCTGCTCACCAATGGATCCTCTGCAGTGAATGGGTGCCGTCAGAATGAGAGTCCAAACAGCTGATAAAAACCACCACAAGTAACCCACATGTATTTTAGGAGAAACTGATACATTTACGTGCTGTAAATCCGACTGACAGGACTCTCTGAACTGCAGCGCGAACAAACATGGTGGCGCCCATCTCATGTTATTGATCATGATCAAGATCATTTATAAAGGTTTAATGAAAGGGTTAATAGCTTGTGAAGTGAAAAGCTGGGTTGTAAGAAACAGATCCATCATTAAAGTGCCCCTATTATGCCATTTTTAAGGTTCCTAATAATGTTTCGGGAGTCTCCTACAATAGGATTACATGCATGCAAGGTCAAAAAAATGCTTTAGTTTTCTCAAAATACTCATTTAATGTCACCTCATTTTCCAACGATTCTCAAATTATTTGGTCGGAGCAGTTCTAATATTCAGTCTCTCTAAACCCCTCCTTTCCGTGAGCCTATTCTGCTCTGATTTGTCAGATGGCCCAGTCTGTTGTGATTGGTCTACCGCATAGAGCGCGTGTCGGAAACGATACACCCATTGCCATAGTTCCGTATTTTGAACACTCGATAGAAAATATAAACATCTATTTATCATGCTTACAGGTTGTGATTCAGTGAAGCCAGCTGGTCCAAATAAACTGAGTACTGAGCCATCTCTCAAGAGCAAGCGTTTTGTGAATCCCGTGTTGAAATCCCCAAGATTAGAGAAGCAGTCGTCAGTAAATGACGTGTTTGTTGGCGGGGTCAAGATGTTTGCGGCCGGCCAACGTAGAACATAAGTGGGAATTATGCAAATGTGTTACCTCGTGACGTGTAGCCGTCATGGAAGTGGGATTCGAATTACTAATGACTCGTTTAGGCTGTACAGAGTCGATTCTTCATTTTGGAAGACAGTAACTTTATTTATTGTGCACTTTCGGCTTTACAACTTTGCAGGTCGTTTATACTCATACAGCTACATTACACACTGCATGAAAGGCAATATTCGAAATGGCATAATGGGGCACTTTAAGATTTTTTAAATTTAAACCATTGCCTCAGGCCAAAATACTTGTCTATAATCTATAATAATATAAAAGCAATAAATATTGCAAGAAAGCAATATTATGGATTATGGACATCTTGATGTATTTGTGTCTTACAAACATGCAGTTTTTTACCTCACAAGATGTTATTCAATGGACCGGAGTAGTGTGGATTAGTGTGATGTCATTCTGACGGCACCCATTCACTGCAGAGAATCCTTTGGTGAGCAAGTGATGTAATGCTAAATTTTTCCAAATCTGTTCCCCTGAAGAGGCAAACTCATCTACATCTTGGATGGCCTGAGTAAATTTTCAGCGAATGTTCATTTTTGGGTGAACTAACAGATGCTTTTATCCTACGCTACTTTCAAGATATACATTTTATCAGTTTATGCATCCTCTCTGAGTCAAACCCTTGACCTTGGCGTTGCTAGTACCATGCTTTACTGTTTGAGTTACAGGAATGGCTCAAGCTTAATGTAAGTTTCACTTCTCATACTGAATCTTGCTCCACTTGTTACTCTGAATCTGTCTTCACCTTTCACTCTGGATCTCTCTTTGAATCTCTCTTTTTCCTGTGGCGTTTTTGTGTAAACTGATTTTTCATGTGCCACAATGTATATAAGAGGCAGAAAGCTAATAATAAGTAGCCTCTTTCTCTCCTCCCATTTCCCTCTTTCTGTCTTCCTGGTTTGGGAATAATCTTCTCTGACATACTGCAGTTGAAAGAGGCTGGGGATTCCCTGCTGTATTTGAGGTTTTTAATACTATTAGATATGCCTCTCTCTCCCACTCATGCATTCTTTTCTTCCTTCATTCTTCTTATTTTATATTCTTGTTTGGCTTTTTCCTAACCTCAAATGTTATATTTGAATACAAAATAATTTCTCAGATCAACACTTTTTTGCTGCTACTATTGTTAACTATTAATTACAAAGAAACAGCAAATAACATATTAAACATTTTGAAGTAGAAAGACTGAAATGGTATTTTCTTGTAAAATGTATTCTCATAATCTTTGTTTTATTTATAGATAATATATATATATATATATATATATATATTTTTTTTTTTACAATGTATATGATATATGATTAAAATTGACTAATGAAAAATGTCACGGATTTGCTTTAATATCTAAAAATCACAGTCTGTATTTACATAAACATGATTGCAGTTATGAAACTGAGCAATAAAATAAGTGTTCCAGTTTCCTCAGTTGACCTAAAGCGTTTTGTTTTAAGGTGCATGAACTTTAGCGTGGAGCAACTGAGCAGTGAGAGTGTGAGAGGACCTTATCTGGTCGAGGCAAGACAGCAAGTTAGAATTCACTGTCCACATCTATCTTCATTCCTTCTTATGATTCCTCTTTTTTCTAATCCTCTTTTCTCTCTCTTTTATCTTTGTCCTTTATACCTCATGCTTTCTTTCTCTCCGATAGTTTATCTGAATCTTTTCTAATCCTTTCTTTTCAAAGGATGGATATCTCCTGTTTTATTAAAAGAGATAAAGAGGGAGTGCTTGCTGAAATACAGCTTCTTTCTCTCATGAAGGATCTGGTTTACTGTTTTGAAATAGGAAGTGTCTATTTTCCTCTTTTGCGTTCTCTTTCTGTGGCCTAGGGATTGTGGGAGTAATGCGGCGGCATTCAGCTTTTTGTAAATGCCATATATAAATATATATACATTATATATAAACAGAATATATAAGCTTGAATAATGCAGCTAGCTGTTTAACGTCAGCTATGACTCACAGCAGGAGTTTATCAAGTTGCCTTTCCTGTTCCATATACTGTAGACTTGCTTTTGTCTAGTGTAGGTATGTGTAGATGTATAGATAGAGTGCACCTGATTTTTAGATAAATGCATGGGTGAATTTAAAGAAATGTCAAGAATATGTCTGGGTCATATTTCACCCCCAAATCAAAAGAATTTTTGGAACCCATTTACGACCATTAAGATTTTTTTTCACATTTCCCAAAATTCTCATTACCATTATGCAAAAACATAATAATAATAATAATAATAATAAATATATTACTGCAATGTGAAACAATGTGAAAATTATTATTATTATTATATTGTAAATTATATATCATGGTAGTATTCCTTTAATGTTGATTTAGATCCCCATTTATTTAGATTTATATATATATATATATATATATATATATATATATATATAAGAAACATTTTTGTCATATGTATCTT
>NW_015557049.1:926264-931480 GCF_001515605.1 Sinocyclocheilus anshuiensis | reverse complement strand
TACCTTTTTTTCTTTTTTTATTTCGCCTGTTTTAATAAGATTCACCTCTATAGTCCCATCCCTGAAGTTATTGTATAAATACTTGCTTAAAACTTAGGGAGCATCTGAAAATGCTCCTCCAGCATTTTAGTCTGGGTGTGTTCTCTCTGTTGCTGACTGACTGCATCATGTCTCAGTGACAGCAGGGGTCTGATCATCTCTGACGTGTGTCACTTACTGACAGGTGAAATGACAGAGACAAAAGCTGTCACTCATCTGAAATATGCTTAACCACAGTATTAAATAGTGCTCATTATGCAAGTTCTTTTTTTCTCATTTGAACAGCACAACATTGTATACATTTAATAGCATGTCTCATTACTGTCTCTGTGTGTGTAGAACACTCCAGTGGGAACGTCCGTGTTCATGGTGAACGCGACAGACCCGGATCAGGGTGTGGGCGGCAGTGTGCTCTTCTCCTTCCAGCCTCCCTCTCCGTTCTTCTCCATTGATGGGGCCAGGGGAATCGTTACTGTGACGAGAGCGCTGGACTATGAGACGACAACCGCCTATCAGCTTACTGTTAATGCTACGGTTAGAAAACACACACTGTAGAGCTCTGCATTGTGAAATTATTGAGTCGAACTTTGTCAATTCCAAAGCCAAATAAAACATGTGTACTTGTTGATCTCTGTGATAGGACCAGGATAAGAGGCGTCCGCTCTCGAGTCTGACTAATTTGGCGATTACCATCACTGATGTTCAAGACATGGACCCCATCTTCACCAACCTGCCGTACAGCACTAATATAATGGAGGACGCACCACCAGTCAGTAAACACACACATATATTTAGTCTTGCTTTGTACTTAGTTCAGCAGTATTTAGATGGGTGAATCTCACAAAATGACGTGACGTGACATGAAGCCAAGAATGGTGTCCCATACTCTGAATTTGTGTTTTTCATTTATCCCATCCAAGTGCACACACACACTGCAGTGAGTAGTGAACACACACACACCGTGAACACACTCCCGGACTTGTAACCCAAAGGTCGAACCCGCGACCTTTGGGTTACAAGTTCGACTCTCTAACCATTAGGCCACGACTGCCCCCCATGTCCCACAAGACTCCCCCCAAAAAACAATGAAATATTTAAATATTATTTACAATTAATATTTTTATTTGACATTTTCTGATTAATTTTATTGTATTATTTTACAAATTTATTTTTAAATATATTTGACATTTATTTACAATGTTTTATTTATTTATTTATTTATTGCATTGTGGCATTATTTTAATTTAAATATATACACTGACTTTTTTTTTCATTATAGCATTATTTTCATGACAATTAAGGAAAGGTCCCTCTCAAATTCTCTAATAACTTTAATGTGTTTGTAATTTCCATTATTCTCAATTGCAAACATGGACATGTCCTGAACATTTTTTCGTGAGATTCATCCAAATGCATTGGCACAAAACCTAGTGAGCTGGCTACATAGACAGCATATTTGGGCCTCATAAGAATTTTAAATAGGATGTAATTTTACAAGGTTTTGAGTCCAGATAATATTTATATGAAAACCATAAAACAGGAATAAAAGTAAAAGTAAAGTAAGGATTTGTACAAACAGAACACATTCCAGTGAATGAGAGACAGACAGACAGAAAGAGAGAGAGAGAGAGTTTGGCTGACAAAGAGTGATATAATGTGTGTGTTGAGTAATTAGACAATAATTATGAGAGAAGTAGCCATTACACCTGTGAACTCTCGCTGGAATATTCCTGTAATTACAGTGATAGATTTATACTGTGACCTGCTCAGTGTGAGAGCCCACGAAAGGTAATTCAATGCGAGATTCACTGCCGGCCGTTTGGTCCTGTGTCAGTTTACTGTGTGAAACACACCGCTGCAGGCTCTGAGGATATGTGTTGGATGTGTGTTTCTGTCTGTGTAAAATTGAAAGTGGAAGTAGCTACGTTAAAGCCGCCTTTAAAATATACCATAGACCAGAAATCATATATTTACAATGGAGATTTACACTTGCTGAACTGCTGTATCGATTTTATACTGCAAATAAATAAACGGGAAGTTAATATTCTAAGTTATATTTTAGACACAAAATTGCTAGTTACAGTAATTTTTTCTCAACTAAAAATAAACCAAAGCAAATTCAGCTACAATTAATCAAAATGTAATCTAAAATATATTTAAAACTATAAAATTTAAATAAACTAAAAAGAGAAATCTCTCCTAAGAATGAAATTATGTGCAAAACCAAAGTTTAAGCCTGTAAACTTGCAGAAATGTGTGTAATACAATACAATATAATATAATATAAAATTATTTGAGGAAAATCAATACTGATTTTACTGAATTGCTGTCTTATTAGCAAAAATAACTATATTTTGATATATCTATAGAAAAATAGCTGTATTAAAGCAATAAGCCCCAAGAAGCTGTGGTTTACAGTGAATTTATAACAGCTAAGGGGCGGTGTTAGGCACGACGCGAAGCGGAGGTAGCTGTTATAAATTCACTGTAAACCACGGCTTCACGGGGCTTATTGCTTTTATAAAACGGTTATTCCATATACGTAGTAAAGTTTCACAAAATAAAACAGAGCAAATAAAGTGTAATGATATTAATAAAAAGCAGTATTCTTCCACCAAACAATGTAGCTCCTCAGAATTAGTTGTGGTTGCAACAAAGTGGTTGCCAAGCTACAGACAAATGTAAACAAAGGTGTATGTTTGTAGAGTAATTTACAACAGCTTCAAACGTGGCTCAGCCAATCAGAATCAAGGACCGGAACTATCTGTTTTATAATTTGATATACACATTTAATGTACATATTTAATGCACACACTAATGGTCAAAAGTTTGGAATAATTAGTTTTTTTTTTTTTATTTTTGAAGTCTCTTGTGCTCTCCAAAGCTGCATTTATTTGATAAAAAATACAGTAAAACAGTATTATTGTGAAATGTAAAATAACTGTTTTCTATTTTAATATATTTTACTATATTACAAAATGTACATATTTCACCGTTTGTATCACTCCACTTCTCAACCAACTCTTCAGTGTCTCAGTCTCTGTCTTTTTTACCTATTTCTCTTTCTTTCATGCCCCATATTTTCTCTCTCCCTCCTTTTTTCTCTCTCTCTGATGTCCATTTGCATGCATATTAACTCGTGAGCGTGTCAGAAGTGAAGTGTGGTGACACAGATCTATCAGTCGTCTCGGGAAGGTCATGAATAAGAAGACAGTGATGACTTTAGACCAGTTGTCCTGTCTAAATGTGGCGGTCAGCATCAAGCTCCAAGTGGACTCGATTGATTTTGGCATATCATTTCTTATTTCCTAAAGTTGTGGAAACACTATTAAAAAAAGACAAGAGGCTTTTGTGATGAGAATTAGACAGTCTAAACATGTACGCCCTCAATAAGGGCACACGTCACACTTGCATGTTCGTATAAAACGATGTTGACACATACACTTAGCCACACGCAGAGAGCTTAAAGCTTATCTTCCCTCACATTCACATTCACACGCTTGTACGGAGTGTGTGGAGAGTTCTCAAGGCTACTGACATTTACACACAAACAGATATCAAACACGCAGAGCTGTCGTGGGTCATCTGTCAAAACACAACTCTTAACCCCCGCTCCATCTCAGGTGCGTTGCTCTCGCTCAGACACCTGGAGAGAGCGAGATCCCTTAGCTTTCCCTCTCATCTCAATTGCTTTTGTACATTAGAGAAACACTTTTAAAGCAATAGTCCGCCCAAAATTCTTAATTCTGTCATTATTTGTTCAGCCTTACATTGTCCTAATTTAGTATGATCTATTATTTATTTTTTCTCCACCTAGATATTTTTTGCTTAGCTGTTTACATGCAAGGACAGTTTATAGTGAACCATGTCTTTGAAGGCCGCATTTAGCATATGTTCACATCCAAAAATGTTTTCACATGTTTTCCATATTTTTCATGTGAAATGATGATTTTAATAATAACTATGATGATTTTTGAATTTACTATAATAATAACTGATGATTTAGATTTTGTGGAGCTCGACAGGTACCACCATGTGGTTGTTGTATTGAAAGATTAGTTTGAAGGTTCTTCAAAATGTATAATTTATTTGTTTGAGTAAATAATGGCATAATTAAAATGTCTGGGTGAATATATACTATATATGGATGCCTGTTCATGCCTTATAATTAAATTTAAAAAAACAAAAAAACAATGTAATTGCGGGAGAATTGCAACTTTATTTCTCATAATTGTGTGAATCTTACAATTGCGACTTTGTTTCTCGTAATTGTGACATTATTTCTTATTTTAAACGGTACACTATCATGCAAAAATTTGTCGAATTTTATTTTTTTTAACAAAGTCTGTATGCTCAACAAGCCTTCATTTATTTGATCAAAAATACAGTAAAAGCAGTGATGATGTGAAATGAAGAGTTCATTTGCAAAAACCGATAAACGCCACTTTAAAAAAAAAAGAGCTGATTGCCGTGCATTATTCTCCACATATAGCGCAATCTGAAACCTAAACATGTTTTGTCAAAAAAGCCGGTTTTGTCCACTTTCAAGGAATCGCGAGTTCACGTTTTACTGCAGAAGCCGACAAGCGCCCTTGTTGTTTTTTGAACAGAAGCCGATAAGTCCATTTTAGCGAATCAGCGCGCTGTATTCAGGTCAGGTGACAAGGCTACTTTCACTTTGAAAAGACGTGCAAGCTGAGAGAGAGGAGTTTCGTCAAAGCTGACTAAAAGCGATCGAGGATGGATAATTTCGACGAACTTGATGAACCTGTGATAGCTTCTTCAGGGCGAAAAAGGAAAATAAAAGCTGTGCAGGCAGATCAGGGAGCCATGATCTACTTTTGCTATAAAACAAACTTTTAATATGTTAAAAAACATACTTTCAATTCACTTTAATTTTGTAAATTACCTGTATTTGTTTGTTATTATTACTTAATCAAAACAACCCAACTGCAGTTTGATTGATATTACTTGGAATGCGCAATAAAAAAAAACGTGATTTCTGAAAAAATATATATTATCGGTTATCGGAGTTATTATCGGAGTTATCAGTTTTTGCAAATGAACTCTTCAAATATTATTACAATTTCAAATAACTGTTTTCTATTTAAATGTATTTTAATATGTAATTTATTCCTGTGACGCAAAGCTGAATTTTCAGCATCATTATTCCAATC
>NW_015557049.1:923902-924842 GCF_001515605.1 Sinocyclocheilus anshuiensis | reverse complement strand
GACAAGAGGGTCACATGACAAGAACAAACCAATGGGAAACAAGACACATGACTAGGACTACCAATCAGAACATGACACATACACAAGGCAGAGATACATGCGGGCAAGGGAAGCATGACACTGACAGCATGAAACAATTACAAAATAAAAGACATGAAAACATGAACAAGACAAAACCCAAACACCACATTACATTATTACTTAATCAAAACAACCCAACTGCAGTTTGATTGATAATACTTGGAATGCGCAATATAAAAAAACGTGATTTCTGAAAAAATATATATTATCGGTTATCGGAGTTATTATCGGAGTTATCAGTTTTTGCAAATGAACTCTTCAAATATTATTACAATTTCAAATAACTGTTTTCTATTTAAATGTATTTTAATATGTAATTTATTCCTGTGACGCAAAGCTGAATTTTCAGCATCATTATTCCCATCTTCAGTGTCACATGATCCTTCAGAAATCATTCTGATAATCTGATTTGCTGCTCAAGAAACATTTCTTATTAATATCAATGTTGAAATGTGAGAGAGAAGCTGACACTTCTGATCATTTTAATGCATCCTTTTTTTTAAATAATTTTTTTTCTGAATACACAGCTACTTTTTATGGAGTCCGGGAAGTCATCTGTAGGAAAAAAAAAAACAATCCGTGGCGACGGTTTTGCAATCCGTGCCCTCAGTTTATAAACCATACTCACGAATTCTTAAACTGTTCCCTCGGTTTAACAGGTGCGGGATGCATAGTATTGTGTTTATTAAACATTATTTTTCATAGTAGCCTATGAGACCATGATCCACACTCACAAAATAGTCTTCTTTTTAGCATTTATTTTATATGAGTCACTAATAGGATAAAACATCTCCGCCTGTGTTTTATAGCCTAAAATAAACGCTAAAAAGAAGAATAGAGAATTTCCTGAATTTTCTAA
>NW_015557049.1:891082-923332 GCF_001515605.1 Sinocyclocheilus anshuiensis | reverse complement strand
TATTATTATTATTATACATTTAGGTTACATATGCATTTAGAAGAAGCTTTTATCCAAAATGACTTACAAAAGAGGAACAAATGACTCTAAAGTCAGTCACAATGCCAGGTTCATTATACAGTAATAATAAGGGCTAAGATTATCACAAATTAAACAAGATTTTGATGCACATCTTTCCGATTTGTTAAACCGAGGGAACAGTTTAAGAATTCGTGAGTACGGTTTATAAACTGAGGGGACGGATTGCAAAACCGTCGCCACGGATTTTTAATTTTTTTCTCCTACAGGTGACTTCCTTGGCTCCGTAACTTTTGGATGTCCCATGAAGGGGTGTAGTTTCGTCATCTACCAGCAGGGACTCGCTGTCCATCCGAACCCATCAAACCTGACCCTCTGGCACAAACACAGCTCTGCGGTTCATGCTCATACTGTAGTAAGCTGAATCCACCTGCCAAATGGACCAAAGTTTGACAACAGCTAAAACGCAGAGAAAAATGATGTTTTGCGGGAAAAGTGGGGAGGTTTTGCACCGCTGTTTGCCGTTTTCTTTTGTCAGGGTAGCATTTAAAGGCTTTTTAGGGGCAAACACAATTTGGCTGTCAAGCGCTTGATCTGAAATGGTGCAAGAGAAGAGACTCGGATGGAGGGAGGATGGAGAAGTAGACAAGAAGGTGTCCGGGTAGAATGTTTAAGGATGAGAGGACAGGAAAGAGAAGAAGAAAGACGTGTGCATGATTGAACATTCCACTTGTGCGTACGGCAAGAGAATGGCTTGCGAAATACTTCAGCCACACTTTTGTCATCCATTTCTCCCTCGCTCCTCCTCACATTCCTTCTCTAAACGTGCTGTAATTGATTGTGTGCTGTATTCCTGCTCTAAACGTGCTGTAATTGATTGTGTGCTGTAATAGCGGTGGAGTGTTGGCAGAAATGAAGCATAAACAGCTCTCAGACACTATTAGCTGGATCAATGACCAGAAGCTCTCTCACTTTTATCTTTAAGTATCTGTACTGTTTCTCATTCAGGATCAAAGAGTCCTCAAATTCAGAATATTTCTCCATTTGTTGTATTTCATGTCTCATTTGATGCATTTGTTTTTGAAGCTGATGTCCCTGTAACATCACTCACCAGGTCCTTTCCTGAACAGTTGCACACAAAAGCATTTGAACACTTAAAATGTCTGTTTGTCATCGCATTAGACAAAATAAAAAACAAGTGGCATTTATTTTAAAATAGCACAAGCACACTTTTCATGCAAAGCATTTTAAAAACAAACTATAAAGCAATAGATATACTGTTCAAACTAAAGACAAATTATTTATGAACTTGTATGCATAATTTTCATGTTTTTTTTATTTTTCTCATTAAATGCTTGTCGTCTGTGTGTGTCTGTAGGGTTATGAAGTCCGTAAGATCACAGCGATCGATCAAGACTTAGGTCGACCACGTGGAATTGGATATACGATCATATCAGGTCAGTCACATCCATCATGATTATCACGTCTGTCTGGCATTTAATTGTATAAACTTAAGAACATTTAACTTATTCACTTTGAAATTTATTGAGATATTATACAATTTATTAATGTATGTTTTGCTTTGTAAACAAATAGAAACAAATTCACAGGGTAGAATGACATGATATTAAATAATAGTAATAATAACAATAATATATATATAATAACATATTCTTTTTATATTTTAACGTATTTTAGGTTTTCTTTTTTTATATTGTTGTATTTAAGTGTTAAGTGTTTTAGGCTGTTAACAAATATTTCAAAGTATAGAATGATGTAATTTTAGATAATAATAATAATAATATAAGTTTTATACTTCAAAATTTTTGTTAAATTTAATTTAATTTAATTAAAAAAAATTTATATCCTCCTGATTCAAAATCTGGAAATATACTGTCATCTCCTCTGTGTTGTTGCATAATATTTCCTTCAATGATAACCTGGAATGACCATAACCATTTAGATTTGCATGAATCTGAATATAAAGTGCGCATTTTTCATACATGTTTAAAGCGAATTGCACAGAGAATGTAAAGCCGACCACTCTCAGTGCAGCGAAAAGAGACATATATGAAAATGTGCATTTCATGGCATTTCTAATACTCACTTCGAAATCACTTATTTGGATGACAGTATGTAAATGGAATTTAAAATATGCAGTGATCATTGTTCTCAAAACATTCCAATTAGAGCAAATACTCATAATCAGACAATTATATAATGACTAATGTCATTATACGTAATTTGATATATAGTAATTTGAGTGTTGAGTGTAGTATGTTTTTTCATGCTCCAGTCTGAAGGACAGTGGCCTATATGCGTCACATTAGTGCTGCTGTGGTGTAAGTCTCTTAGGATGTGGGATACTGTGTGTGTGTGACTGAAAGCCTTTGTCGATTTAGTCCATACATGAGCTTAACACAGCAGGACAAACCTCCCCACAGTGCAACAAACACACACACACTCACTGTAGCGGTGTACTTGTGTGTGTACGGCCTCCCCCGTAGATCACTTTCATTGCTATCAGCATGAGACAGACGGAGCAAAGGGAGGAACAGAATGGACGGCGAGAGAAAGAGAGAGAGAGAGAGAGAGAGAGAGAGAAGAGAAAGAGGTCGTAGTGGTCATGACCTGAGGAGGTTCCGTGAATTGGGATCCCCAGATTCGGGACCACCAGGTCCACTGGACTTGGGACACCTGGAAAGTGTTCTAAGGTAGATTTCTTCTTCCTCATGTGCTACTTCCTCTGTGCTTGGTTTAATGGTGGGATGGAAAAAGAAGGCCTGGTAATGGTTTCTAGGGCTGATGAAAGGCAGGGTAGGTTATTTGGTTCAAAAACATTTGCTATGCTGGTTGAAAGTCTCTTCACATCCCGATAGCAATAACTGCGTTGAGTGGTCTCAGTGTATTTATATGTATTTATATTGTCTGTGGAAGGTGTAGGACCAAAAAATGTTTGTCCAATCATATCCCTTGGTCCGAGGGCTACGATAGACTGTCCTACCTGCCTGTCAACGTATGTATTTGCATACCTCGGTGCACCCTGTTCGTGCAGACATGATACGTCATCAGGGCGTCCCATTATGCTATTGCAGATCACGAGAGAATGGAAGGTGTTATTATTGTAATAATATGCGCTTTGTACTGTAATGTTTTCTCACCGGTGAAAGAAAGAGAGAGAGAGAGAGAGAGAGAGAGAGAAGGGAGGGTTACACCATGTGTTTCTTTGATATATTTCAGATGTACATTGAGAACCTTCATTGGCTCAGTTTTGTGTTAGTGTGTGTTGAATGGGTTTTTGTAGCCTGTGTATATATATATATATATATACAGTGGGTACGGAAAGTCAAAAAATTCAAAAACGTTCAAAACATTTTTTGTTATGCTGGTTGAAAGTCTCTTCACATCCCATGGTCTAACTGTATTTATATGTATTTATATTGTCTGTGGAAGGTGTAGGACCAAAAAATGTTTGTCCAATCATATCCCTTGGTCCGAGGGCTACGATAGACTGTCCTACCTGCCTGTCAACGTATGTATTTGCATACCTCGGTGCACCCTGTTCGTGCAGACATGATACGTCATCAGGGCGTCCCATTATGCTATTGCAGATCACGAGAGAATGGAAGGTGTTATTATTGTAATAATATGCGCTTTGTACTGTAATGTTTTCTCACCGGTGAATGAGACATGAAGTAATCTGACAGCATTGCATTCAAACCTTCACAAACGTCTCTCATCGTGTCGCTGGTTAGTCTCTTGTCTGCCTGTGCGCGTTCATGTGTTTTGGAGGAGGCGTGGCTTTGGAGAGTGATTTGCAGGGAGGGTGGGATCTTAAGCTTTCAAAGCTAGCTTTCTGTTGCTAGCTGTCTCAGAAATTGCCTACCCTACCTCTAAATCATGTGTTCATATTTGACAGGCTTTAAACTAATTTTAAAAAAATTAAACCATGTTTACATATGCAAATGTTGTTGAAAAAGTTGTTAATGTTTTCTGATTAAGTTATATTAAAGGACAAAACATATTTCCTGAACTTCTGCCATTGGTCACCCTAAGAGACAATCCCACCCCCAAACTCCTGCCATTGGTTGAGCATGTGTTGTTCGACATTGATTGTGATGTTTAAACATGCAGTTCCGTGTTTTGTTTGCAGATTCCGCCATTTTGAAGGAATTCAATCTATGAATGATTTATAGTTACCTCTGAATGTAAAAATGTGGGTGAAAGTAACATCCCCAAAATTACAAAAGAAATACTCCTTTAATTGACTTTTTTTTAATTTTGTTTTGCAGCTCAGTTTGTTGTCCTGAGATCTTCACAGGCTCATATAGTTTTCACTGCAATTGGTAAATGCAGCTGTGACAAAAGTTGATTAGGCCTCTATCATGTTGCTCTCATTACAGCAGCCATGAAATAGCTCATAAACAATTTTATATTTTCAGGATTTTGTTTTATTTTATTTTTTTTTGCATTTATTTGATAGGACAGTTTAGGGAGAGTAGAAAGAGAAACAGACCAGAAAATGATCAAATGCTGGAAACTCACTTTTTTTTTTTTTTTTCTTACAAATATATTTACTTTTATATAATTTTAAATTATTTATGTACATAGCCTTATGCATGTATGTGTGTATTGGTAACTGATATGGGTTTGGTTGGGGTTTGGCATATAGCCAATATCTATAGAGTCGGGTGGCAGATGTCAAATAATAGTACTGTTATGTCTTTTGTGCATTGTATTTAATCTAAAATTACCAAATAAAAATGTGTCTTTGATTGTTCAGGCTTCGGTTAGTCTTCCAAGCTTATGAATGGTTATCAGCTAATGGCAATGATCACAAAATAGCCTCTTAAAGTAACTGTTGAGTGAAGAGGCTTGAGGACATTATTTTTGAAAATCGATAAATCAGCAGTGTAGCCATCCACATCACACACAAAATGACATATTATTCAGTTTATAGAGGAAAGCTGGAAAGTGGACAGATATATAGACAGAATATTCTGAAGAAAACGGATAGCTTTGCCATTAAATTGTGGAGCATTAATGCAAAGATTTCATATGGAAAGAGAATTGTGTCAATTTCCTGTGAGTGGTTCAAGTCTAATGGTCTAATCAATAGGACAGGGATCCGTGATGTAGGTTAAACATTCCCGCTGGCTAGCGGAGCACTGCTATTTCCTGAACCTGATTCCATACTCCGTAATCATAAGAGCTATTGCACAGGCCCTGACCCTAGATCAGCGGAATGTCCCTAGTTATCATTCATAATGGTAATTGCTCTATTACAATTCATATTGCATGCTCTCTCAAAGCCGTTGTGTGTGAATCTAAAGGGGACAATCAAAGAAGCAGGGGAAAATGGGTAGAGGAAGATGTGTCGCTCTCTTCAGGAAACTCAGGTTGAGTTCAAGATCTTATGAAATAATTTGATGAGCACACTTTCTTTCCTTTGTTAACAGGAAATAAACAGAACTGCAAACAGAACTGAATTACAAATGCCTTTTAAATTCCAGCGAATTTGAATAGGAAGTATTAAAATGAACTTAAAGAGATAGTTCACCCAAATATGAAAATTACCCAATGATTTACTCACCCTCAAGGCATCCTAAGTGTATATGACTTTCTTCTTTCAGACAAATACAATCAGAGTTATATAAAAAAATGTCCTGGCTCTTCTAAGCTTTAAAATGGCAGTGAATGGGTGTTATTTTTCAGTAGTCCAATAGAAGTCCAATAAAGCGCATCCATCATAAAAAAAAGTGTCCCACACGGCTCCAGGAGGTGAATATGGCAGTTAGCGGAACGATGCCTACGAAAGTTAGCGGAAGCTAGAGATTACTGTTTATAGTTTTAAATATGGATAGTTTTCTTAAAAAAACGCATCGATTCGCTTCAAGGGGCTTTTATTCACCTCCCGGAGCCATGTGGGACACTTTTTATGATGGCTGTATGCACTTTATTGGACTTCTTTTGGACTATTGAAAAATAACACCCATTCACTGCCATTTTAAAGCTGGGAAGAGCCAGGACATTTTTTAATATAACTCTGATTGTATTTGTCTGAAAGAAGAAAGTCATATAATTAATAATTAATTAATTAGTTACATTTATATAGCGCTTTTCTGGGTACTCAAAGGATACTCATATACACCTAGGATGCCTTGAGGGGTGAGTAAATCATGGGGTAATTTTCATTTTTGGGTGAACTATCCCTTTAAATTCAAATAACTCATTTTTAGATTGAAAGTTTTCAAAATAGTTTAATATTTTATAGCCCAGATAGATAGATAGATAGATAGATAGACTGACAGATGGTTGGATGGATGACGAATGGATGGACAGATTAGGGTTGTTCATTTCGGTTATTTTTCCTAACTGACGATTGTTAACCGTTAACTGACAAGATTTCTTTTAGAAAGGATAAGTGTCTGTGACCCGTTAAAAATACTAACATTTGTTGAATCTAAATTAATTCATTTTGGCTTGTCATTTATATTGCTATAGCTTCTTATATTTTTAATTCTTGTTCTTTTCTAAATACTGTTAATTGAAAGGATTTGTTGTGGCATGAGGGGAACTAAAATAGCCTTGCTATGTTTACAGTGTTTATTATAATGTTTGTAAACATTTCGCGTCGGCATTAGGCCTATTTCTGAATGAAATAATAAAATGCGACTTATACGCGACTTATGTTTTTTTCCCCCTAAAAAACACATTTTTTATACGAGTAGCATATTTTAACCATGCAGTAAACCGATTGTATTAATCGGTCAAAATTCTTACCGTCGGTTAACCGGTTAAACGGTTAAAATGAACATCCCTAGGACAGATAGAATGACAAAGACAGACAAACTTCCCCTTTCTGATTTGATGTTAATTGTTTTAGTGTTCATTACAGAAACAGGCTTTTGGAACAACCTTTACACACACAGAATCTCATTAGTGCAGATTCACTGTTAAATTCATCAACATCTAATGAATGAACATCTCAGGAATCAGTAACGACATGGCACATCAGAACTGAAGAGAGTGTGGAGCAGAGACAGACAGGCTGACGTGTGGATTGTGTATTTGTAGTATGAGTGTTTGTGGCTTTAGGCTTCACTCTGAGCATTAATGTTGGGTTTTCACTCCTAAATGCGCATGTGGATGTGTGTATATGTTATTGTTGCTGTCCTTTGAGGGTGTGTGTGTGTGTGAGTGCGTGTTTGCAGGGACTCGTCCCATTAGTTGAGTAATTAAGATAAGTGAGTTTTTAATTGCAGGGTGGTGTGTGTTAATGATCTAGAGACTAGAGATCACACTCTCCTGTAGTCTCTCTCTCTTTCTCGCTCTCATTCATTTTCCCCCAGAGGTGTGTGATGACAGTGCTGTTGATGTTATTATTTACTGCCAAATTACTGCGCTGTTCCTCAGGCCTCAAACTTGCTCTCTAATCCTGCAACTTGACCTGGAATGTCATTATATGATCTTCTGAAGTCAAAGTAGTACCTGAATGTGAAAATAAAGAGAAGGTATAATAGTCAAGCACTACGTTTATATTTCAGATCGTATTATTCAGTTGCGTCCATGACACAAAGTCACCATGGTAAAATGACTGCCTTGAGTAGCTGATGCTTTTATAAAACAGCACCAACAGCAATATGATAAATGTTGAACATTGTTTTCTATAGAAAATTATGAGTGGTTCTTGACCGTTACCAGGGTGTTGCTATGTACTCAGATAAATTGTGTAGACATTTTTGACAGAATTTTCTTTGCAGAATTTTTTCTTTAAAAAATTGTGAGAATGCTTGAACATTGCTATGCAGTTAGCAAGTTATTCTAAATGGTTTTAAGAACGCTAGTAGGCGGTTGCCAGGATGTTGCTATGCATTTGCTAAGTTGATTGTATTGTTACTATAAATTGTTACTACAAATCATCGAGCATATAAAGTCAGATTTGAAAGAACATAAGGGTGCCAGGGTGTTACTATGCAGCTGCTAAGTTATTCAGAGTGGTTTTAAGAACGTTGCTAGGTGGTTGCTAAGTTGAATAGCTTTATGGTTGCTGCCATGGCTAAGTAATTGCTAGGGTGTTGCTATGCTAAGTTTTTCAGAGTTGTTGTAACAATGTTGCTGTAAGGTGGTTGTAGGTGGTTATCAGGGTGTTGCTATGCAGTTGCTAAGTTATTCTGAGTGGTTTTAAAAACATTTCTACTTACCAGGGTGTTTGTGGGTGGTTGCCAGGGTTTTATGCACTTGCCAGGTTATTCTAAGTGGTTTTAAGAAAGTTACTAGGTGGTTGCCATGGTATTGTGTGTGGTTGCCAGGGTATTGCTATGCAGTTGCCAAGTTATTCTGAGTAGTTTTAAAAACATTTCTAGTTACTAGGGTGATTATGGGTGGTTGCCAGGGTGTTCCTATGCTGTTGCCAAGATATTCTAAATAGATTTAAAAAACATTTGTAGTTATTAGGCTGTTTGGGGGTGGTTGCCAGGATGTTGCAGTGCAGTTGCCAAGTTATTTTGAGTAGTTTTAAGAATGTTAATAGGTGGTTGCCAAGGTGTTGTGAGTGGTTGCCAAGGTGTTTCTATGCAGTTGCCAAGTTATTCTGAGTAGTTTTAAAAACATTTCTACTTACCAGGGTGTTTGTGGGTGGTTGCCAGGGTCTTATGCACTTGCCAGGTTATTCTAAGTGGTTTTAAGAACGTTGCTAGGTGGTTGCCATGGTATTGTGGGTGGTTGCCAGTGTGTTGCTATGCAGTTGCCAAGTTATTCTGAGTAGTTTTAAAAACATCTCTAGTTACTAGGGTGATTATGTGTGGTTGCCAGGGTGTTCCTATGCTGTTGCCAAGTTATTTTGAGTAGTTTTAAAAACATTTCTAGTTACTAGAGTGATTATGGGTGGTTGCCAGGTTGTTGCTATGCAGTTGCCAAGCTATTCTGAGTGGTTTTAAGAATGTTCCTAGGTGGTTGCAAGGTGTTGCTATGCTGAATGGATTTATGGTTGCTACAATAATATAGAATTGAATGTGTGTGATTAAATGAGATCAGATTTTAGAGCTGGAGCTCTTAGTTTTATAAATCAGAAGGATTGATGTGGAAGTTTTAAGTGTGTGTGTGTGTGTGTTTTTGAACTCCAGCACAACTCCAGGGCAAGTTGGTACAACTGTGACTACTGAAGCGAGTGTGTGTGAGAGAGAGAGACAGAGGGACTTGTGAAGGTCTTCAGCATGCTCTTATGCCTGTAGAATCCGTTATAAAGTGCCCTAGGAGAACACTGTCCTGAGCTTTAGCCCAGCAGGGTTCATGAACCACAGCACTCACAGATATGGCTAACAGCCCCTGCAGCTACGGTGGCTTTAAAGGGCCAAAGTTAAAGCCTCATTAAATCGCCCTGCTCTTTCAGAAGCAGATGTGAGCTGCTTTGGATTCAGAGCTCCCAAAAGGTACAGATCAACATAGCCCCGCTATTCCTGTGACACTGAAGCTAAATGTTACCATGGAAACCTCATGGAAAGTTGTCCGGCTTTATGAAGACCAGTTCTCATTGATTTACACTTTTTTTTAATGCAAGGAACTGGACTCTCACCAACGCTGAGATTCCACCTGGAGAAATTCTGTTGATGTGTGCAGATGCCAGTTTAGGAGCATCTCATAAACTTCAAGAAATATAACCAGACACACACACACACACTGGACCACTGTGTCGTACTCAGGGGACACCGGACAGCTTGCAGCCCCATCCTGCCATTTTCACCAAGTTGATTAAGCAAGATGGTATTTAGACACTCACATATCTAGATATTTATTGTTTCCACATATTTATAGAGTAGATGTGACTAGATCATATATGCACACACTAGGTCAGGGCTTGCATGTCTGCTCACTGCTATAAGGGCTGTCAAACTTAACAGGATAAAACATGCTATTAAATATGTGTAATGCTGTTACTTTTATCAGCATTAACACATTTATTTCATTTGGCATTATAACTGTTTCAGAACAAAACTAATTGGAACCACTGGAACTGATTGGAATTTGTCCCTAAATTATAAATTCCTGTTATGGGTAATTTATTAATATTATGTTTATATGATATTTATATCAACACGTTGGATCAATTTAATGTATCCTTGCTGATTAAAAATATTAATTTCTTTAAAAAAAAATGTTGTTGGCCCCAAACTTTTTAATATTTTCATAAATAAGTATTATATATAAATGTATAGGCTACCATTTCCAAACCTAATAATTGCATAATGGACAATTATTCACGTTACATTTATAGGACAAATTATTGAGGTGTCACACGACAATCAGCAGTGCTTCTCTGTTCTTCAGACAAACAATTTTTAGGGATGAATTTAAGCTACAATAATAATAATCTAGCATAATATTGATTAATATTTTTTGTAAATGTTAATGACAAAGCCAGGTCTTTATCAAGTATTTAAACTGTTGGACATGTAACAGTTTTTTTATATGCTGTAAATAATGTAAGCAAGTTACTTTCATTTACTGAACACAAAATGTCCACAACTTGCTAACAACGGGCCAAAGCATTGTAGTAGTAGTAGTACAATCCCTAAAGGCCTGTTCACTCCAATAACAATAACTATAAAGATAACTATATAAGCCTCCACATCAACACACAATAATGTTCTGTTTATTATAAGCATGCGCTGCAGTTTAAATGGCCAAACTTTTTAATGTAAGATGGATTCTGAATGGCTGTCAACGTTTTTATTGTTCATGAGCTGAAAGAATAATTGTATCGAAAGTGAATTCCAATGATATCGTTCCTCTTTGCCATTATCGTTATAGTTGTGGTGGTCTCTGCTCTACTTTTACATTTAGAATAATTTTAAAAACGACTAAATCTTTATCGTTAATTGTTATAGTTATCATCCTCGGTGTGAATGGGCCTTAACACATACGCACTGCTACATACAGTGTACATGTTTATCACTGGAACAATAACACTCTCTTCAGATTTCCAATTATGCACTCGTTCCTGTGATAATCTCTGTCTCTCTCTCTCACACACACTCACTCACTGTCTGCGTAGAGTACTTAAAAAGCCATTACCTGTTCCCGCACAAGTCTGCTTACAACAGCGTGACCTGTGAAATCCACCTGCAAAGACGTGATATGTGATGAAGACATGAAGATCAGCTCACATTCTTTTATTTTGCCATCTAAGTCTGATCTTTAATAAGATCTTATCATGTCACAGTTTCCTTTCAGATGAACGGCTTAATGTCGTCTGCTGAAGTTCATAGTACTTACACAATGCAGAGATTTTCACAACAGAATTGAGATCCACAAGCAATATTTCAGTGCGTACAAAGCTGCACATTTTAATTATTAAACTTCTGCAATTCAATGCAAACTGCTTAAAGGCGGGGTGGGTGATTTGGTTCAAAAACATTTTTGTCGTGCTGGTTGAAAGTCACTTCACATCCCGATAACAATCACTAAGTTAAGTGGTCTAAATGTATTTACATGAATTTATATAATCTGTGAAAGGCGTAGGACCATGAAATGTTCGTCCAATCATATCCCTCAGTCCGAGGGCTACGATAGGCTGTCCTACCTGCCTGTCAACATATGCATTTGCATACTTCCGCAACCCTGTTCGTGCAGACATGATACGTCATCAGCGTGTCCCATTATGCTATTGCAACTAAAATGCTGTTTTTTTGTAAGTGTATTTTGTATACTTTATTAAGAAGTGAAGTTGACTTACATTGATAGAATGTTCATGATGTCATTGGAACATTTGCATACTAAATTATGATTGGTATCTTCTCCTTTGTCTCTTTTTGCATGTTGCATTTTCTTGCATTTATTACCCACACATCGGCTGAAATCAAGACAGCAGGTCATGAATATCAAGTTTACTTTATAATCACAATTATTTCACGTATTTCCTGCCTTTTATATTACAAAAAACGTTGCCTAGTCCTTATATCCTCACATTTATGCGCACACGTGACCAAACCGAAAAGTTCAATGAGCTCAATCATCTGTGGATCTTGTTTAAAGAATGTGCTTGACACTTTGAGCAGAGAGATCAACGTTTCCAATCTATCTCTCTGGGTTTGATTATTCCCCTTGAGGCCTGAGCTCTTCGATCGATAGTCAACCCTGTGACCTGGGTTACAATAAGCTCTAGTTGATAATGAAATATCTGTGTGTATATGTGTGTGAGAGGGGTCTTTAATTTCAGATGAGGATGGTGGTGTGTATATTGAATGTGTGTGTGTGTGTGTGTGTGTGTGAGATGGCTGACAAGTTGTCAGATGGGTCACTTTTCCGGCCTATAGTATACAGACACCAAACACCTTTAATTCTTTATTCATTTACTGCCACGATGTCCTGAAAGCTGGACACTTTGCCCTTTAGAGCCTGTTCTAATTTAAGAATGGATCCTTTTTTTTTTTTAATATTGAAACCAAATGATTTCCATGATGTTCTGTTCAATTAACGGTTCTGGAAAATCTGCATTCTTCCACTGATGTGGACTGAACACTGTGCATATATAAATATACATGAAATATGCAGTATATGCATCAGAGTCACCTTAAACTTTACTGATATCGTGATCAGCATCTTATTTTCTGTCCGCTGTGCAGAAGAATGAATGATCACCTTTCAAGCAGCTGTGTAAACGCATCTTTTGTAGTGGACTATGTATGCGCTGCTTCTGTGTGTTTGCTGTGCAAAGATGCCTTTTGACTTTTTTCACAGATGAAATGCCTCAAGCATGCTCAATCGTAGGTATGGGATTAGGAAAGACAATGAGAACTGAAAGGTTGTTAAATGCAATAACTGTGGAATAATGAACCACATTTCCAAGAACTGTTTATTTCCCATTTGTTGTTTCTGTTCTGTTGAATTCTGAAATAATCCCATCATTTGACAATTTTTTCCAAATATCATTCCATTTGTTCATCCTCAAAATTACTAAAAGAATTGTTGATGGAATCATTAAAGAACAAGAATTGCTCAGTGGAATTAGAATTGTTAAATTCCTATCCTATTCTCTGTGACTGTAAAAAGCTTCATTGGCTATCGACATGACATTCAGTACTGTCAAAACATTCATGGTTCCCTCGTGGTTCAGGTGGACGAAATCAATAGTATAGTTAGAGTAAAAAAAAGACTGGGGGGGGGGTTAAGTAGGCCTCAATTGTCACTCTCGTCCGAGTTAGCGTTTGATTTCACTGTCAGACTCTGATCTGAAATCTGAGTGTGTTTGTCACTAATCTGGATTTTGCATTTGTTATGTGAGTATATTGATTGAATTATGTCATATAATCCATGAAACAGCTTTTCGTGTCAGATTGAATCAAATGGGTTTTTGCCATCTATATAAAGCGAGGAAAGATTTCTATTTTGTTTGCTGTAAAGGCTGTGTGTTGAGTAGATGAAGGGTTGATGGTCTGGTGATTGGGTGGTAAATCGATCTGACCTTTGCTCAGGACTGTTTGTTCATTATGGAAGGTTATGATTTGGTTATCATTTGACTTTTAAATATATTACCCTGACTATTCCTCTCACATACATCTTCACATTTTGCTCCCGTTTTATATAATGGTCTATTAAGACTTTGACTCTTTGACTCCATTTCAAAGCATAAATCTAGTAGGGGTGTTTGGAGTATTCAAGTCTATGTAAATATAAATATTTGTATTTTAATTAAAATTACATTGTTAAAACGTCTACTATAATATAACGGAATTATAGCAATTTAAATGTTGCCTCCAATGATTTTCAAGTCTCCAGAATACATATACAGAATACATTTTATTTTTTTATTTTTTTTATTTTAATTTTTTTTATTTTATGCTGATAGGCCTTGTACTATTGTTGGGTATTTTCTGCTTTGTGAATACAGATTTTCTGATTTAAAAGCTAATTCATGTCATTTGACTATTTTCTCTTTTCATCTGGAGCTTGATGGTTTCAAAACAAAAAATAATACTTATGTTTTTAATTTAATTCTTTATTCACTCAGCAAGTAAACAACTAAACTACCCCGCTTTGACTTGTTTTGAACACTCTTGCTTTGTATTCTCACTCCATGTTACTTTTGGTCCATGCTTTCTGTAAAACACTATTAAGTTCCCTTAAAGCCTATGAAAGCTGGTCATGTCCTTTTCAAGGGGTTTGATTAAATCGGTAATAGAATAGGTAATAGAAGTCATTCAGGTCAACTATAGACTTGAATAAATCCTCTGTGCTGTCAAATGGCCATTTGTCTGTCTCTACAGAGTCATCTGTTCAGCATGTTATCATTCTTTTGAAGTAGATGTTTGTTGAAAGTGAAAGTATACTCATTGTATTGTAATGCAGGCTATTGTTAACATCTATTTGTTAGTTCAGAAGAAAACGTGTAGATTAAACTATGTGCGAAGTGCACATCAATGCGTGTGTGTGTTCACCTGTATGAAAGCATAATTATAATGAGGGCATAAACATCAGCTCTTTTTGTGCATGTTCCCATGTGAGTGTGTTTGTGTATATGCATTTACGTGTGGCTCGAATTTGTCTGGCTGTCGCTCGAGACTCTGTGATGTCTATCCTAATGCTCTGAAATTATTCTCATTACAAAGACGCTCTCATAACGCAGTGCATTAGCCTGGAGGAATCACAATCTTTTAATCACCAAACCCCAGAACATATCCCAAACCCTCGAACCACGTCCCCACAACATTAGCGCTTTCCTGTTGCTATTGTGAGAGTGGTTGCAAAAGCGGTGCACGTAGGTTCACGGTGATTAAACATTGACGGAGTGTGTGTGTGTGTGTGTGTGTGTGTGGTCATGAGCGTGAGAATCGTTTGTCTCATCACACACTCGATCACACACATCAGATTATGCACTCGTCTTTCTCTTATAATAGCTACACATGTTTGAGTCCCTCTCTCTTTTCATCTGGGTGTGTTTTTCTGAGAACGAGGTGGGCAGAATTTCAATAAGTGTTGACTGGTGGTCCGGAGAGACTGCTGTCTCATCCACACATGCACAAACACAATGTGAATATTTTATAACGTTTTAATTTGAATGCTTTTAACAGCATGTGGCGGGCTTCTACTCATAGGTTTCTCATAGGGAGGCTTTTGACTAAAATTTGGGAACTATTTTTCCAAGAACGGTTCACTTGGACAGGAAAAGACTGTCTGACTAATGTAAAAATGATCTAGAGCTTAATAAGAAGATCAGATTTTTACTTTTCCTACTAACATTTTCCACAGAAATGTATGCATGCATTTATTTTCCAAAGAACCACCACCACCATGCCTTCCTTGTCAAACTATAATGACTGTTAAAAAATGTTTACTGGACTAAGCTGTTTTTAATGTAAATAGACAATGATTTTATTCAGAGATGGGTTTAACTGATGTATTTAAAAAAAATATCACCTGAATGTATTTGATATTTTTTTGTCTAGTATTCAAATTAAATGTCTTATATAGCTTCTTGTTAATTGTATGACTTTTATTTATTCTGCTTTTGCCATGAAGAGAGCCTTGCTGCTGAAATGGCATTGAAAATCAATCAATAATTTTTTTTAAAAACACTTTTAAGAAAACTTAACATTTAATTAAAATAAATATATATTTACATAACTAAATTTATATTTTATTTATTTTATTATGTATTTTATTGTCTTATTATTTGTATTTTTTATATTTGCTAAAAATATATTTTTTCATTAAATGTTAAATTTTCTTTACTTTATTACATAAAAAATGCACCAAGCTGGAAACTATACGGCTATAATGTAACTCCATTTTTGTTGCATGGCAATGGCATGCAATTCAGAACTATACTGATTTGTTTGTATTTTCCAACACTATTTATTGATATATTCAAGTAATTTTTGTAAATGCGACACATCCTCAAAAGCCTCCACTATGAATAAAAAAAACAAAACAAATGTGTGTGTGTGTGTGTGTATGTATACACTGTGCGCGTTTTTGTGACAAATGAGGACATAAATTTGTATAATGACAAAGGTATGACATAGGTATTACAAGGAGAAGGTGACTTTTCAGGACATTACCCCATGTCCCCACTTTTCAAAATGCTTATAAATCACACAGAATGGAGTGTATTGAAAATCTGAAATAGCACAAAGTTTCCTGTAAGGGGTAGGTTTAGGGGTAGGGTTGGTGTAGGGCAATAGAATATACGGTCTGTACAGTATAAAAACCATTACGCCTATGGGATGTCCCCACTTTTCACAAAAACAAACCTTGTGTGTTTGCATGTGTGTGAGTTGTGGTTGCTTTAGCTTCTCATTTTCCAGCTCACTACTAGCGGTAATGTGAAAACCCCAGCAAAACACACACACACACACACACTCCACTGAATGAAAAAGTTAATTCAAGCATCTTGAAATAGTGATGACTGCAATACTTGAAGGACTTCAGCTCTAGTAGTTTCACTCGACACATTCTTGCATACATACAAACATTTGTTTTTGTGTGATCCAGTTTGTGGATGTTTGTTGTGCCTGACAAAGAGGAAAAGATAAAGATAAAAAAAAATTCATAACATACACTACCGTTGAAAAGTTTGGGGTCAGTAAGATTTTATTGATTGATTGATTTGAAATTATTACATTTTGTTACTTTTATTCAGCAAGGATGCAATAAATTGATCAAAAGTGACAGTAAAAAGACATTTGTAATGTTAAAATCCTGAAATATGCAGAATCCTGAAAATATTTCAACATTGATAATAATAAAAAAGAGTTTCTTGAGCAGCAAATCATCATATTAGAATGATTTCTGAAGGATCATGTGACACTGAAGACTGGAGTAATGATGCTGAAAATTCAGCTTTTCATCACAGGAATAAATTACATTTTAAAATATATTCATATATCAAACAGTTATTTTAAACAGTTATAATATTTCACAATATTATTGTTTTTGTTGCAGCCTGGGTGAGCATTAGAGACATTAAAAAAATCTTACCTTAATGATGTGATGTTTCATAGCAGTTGTTTGGCAAATTAGTTTCCAAACAGATTTAATACACGACTCCCCTGCCAGCAGATATACTCCATTGGTAAGCTTTATGATTTAATATGTGTGTTTCCTCTTAGGATTAAATTGTTTGTGTATATTCTGACAAAGGTCTGTATGTAAGGTTTAGAAAAACGGCTGTGTGAATTGTGTGTGTGTTTGGGTGTATTGTCGAGTCTCGTCCTACACAGGTGTGGGTGACAGGTGAGGACGCAGTGGTCCGTATAGCCGACGGCTGTCACAGTGTATTGGCAGTTTGGTCAAGCCACTGAAGCACACAAAGCAATTTAGAGCCATCATGGCTGCTTTGAACCCTCATGGATGACCAGTCGTGGAGCAGCTGTCACTCAGCACTCTCTGTTCCACTGATTGGATGGCAACCAGTGAAGGGGCGGGTCACAATGAGAATGACCTCTGTTCCACCTGCTATAGATATGCAGCTTTAGTTTGGTGAATTTTTGTGTCTGACTTTGTTCCAAACTTGTATAGACCATCATCCAGTCCGTCTGGAATGACACGAATAAACAGAAAAAAGTGAGACAGACTAAATACAGAAGAACTCTGGCAACGTCCCCCAAGACACTTGAAGGAACCTTCCTGCAAATCTACAGTACTGTGAAAAGTTTTAGGCACTTGCTCTAAAGTGAGAATGCTTTCAAAAAATGCCATAAATAGATTTTTATCTGTCAATTAACTTTCATTAACTAAATCAAATCAACATTTTTGTGACCACCCTTTGCATTTAAAACTAGAGGTCGACCGATATGGGTTTTTCTCTGGCCGATGCCGATATTTAGAAATCAGGGCAGCCGATGACCGATATATGATGCCAATTTTTTTGGCCGATTTTCTTTTTTTCCCCCATTCATCTCATAAAAGTGAGTTTGAGCAAATGATTATTGCAGGGTACAAGATAGTAATAGTAGTAGTAGCCCAATTTAGTGTAATAATACATGGCTCAAAACTTAAGCACCTTCTCAAAACACTTCTGATGGATGCTTTTGGTTTATGTTTGCTGACAGACACCAGTGTTTCCCACAGACTGCAAATTAATTCTCTGCCAGCAGGAGGCGCTTTGGGAGCTGGAGATATAGCGGTTTCCCCGGTAACGGCTGTAATCAAATCAGCTGCTCCGCTCACAAACGCTACTTTATCAGGCATTACAGGAAAGACGAAATGATAATGACATCGAAGCTTTTCTGAAGACAGTCGGTTCTTTTCAAAGATACATTCATATAAAAACACCCACGCTGCATTTTAATTTTGAAACGTGAAGCACTCAGTTTATTCAACGAAGTATAAGCCTTTTGGGAAAATCTATTTGTGGCGGTCAGTTTTGATATTGTGACGAGCCGCCACAAATAACTCAATGTATAGGAAAACAGTTCTGAAGCATGCTTTTTGTTTATGTTTGCTGACAGACACCAGTGTTTCCCACAGACTTGCAAATGCAGATTAATTCTCTGCCAGCAGGAGGCGCTGTTGGAGCGGGAGATATAGCTGTTTCCCCGGCTGTAATCAAATAAGCACTGCGCTCACAAACTTTACTTTATCAGGCATTACAGGAAAGACGAAATGAAAATGACACCGAAGCTTTTCTGAAGACCGTCGTTCTTTTCAAAGATACATTCATATAAAAACACCCACGCTGCATTTTAATTTTGAAACGTGAAGCACTCAATTTATTCAACGAAGTATAAGCCTTTTGGGAAAATCTATTTGTGGCGGTCAGTTTTGATATTGTGACGAGCCGCCACAAATAACTCAATGTATAGGAAACACTAGACACTGCTATAAGTCAAATGGCCATAGTGATAACAAAAATAAAAGATTTCACACATATTGCACAGCCTGCTGCTCATAACTGCTTAAGAGTGCGCTGGCCACAAGCGAATATATGACATCAAACGGTCTGTTTGGCCCTGCCATTAGCTGAAGCTGTGTGTGAACAAGCCGCGGCTGCAGAGTGTGAGCTGCTCCATCTCACGCAGCCTCAAAGGCAGTTCCACAACAACGCTTAGCTGCCCGCCGGTGCGCCTGCCTATAAATCGGCCTAATTTGCAGCACAATCAGCCGATGCCGGTTAATTAAAAAATGCCAAAAATCTGCCGATTAATCGGCCGACCTCTATTTAAAACAGCTTTTGTCCTGTAGGTACACTTGCTTAGCTGCATAGTTTTTCAGGTAGCTTGGCAGAAAGGTTTCTTCAAGTGTCTTGGAGACATTGGCACAGTTCTTCTGGATTTATTCTGTTTCAGTTTTTTTCTGTTTCTTCATGTCATTCCAGACAGACTGGATGATGGTGGGATCAGATCTCTGTGAAATGTAAACACTACAGCAAAAGATATACAGAAGATAGACAGAAATAACTGGCTTAAAACATTTTTTTTTAAATACTAATGGACTTAGACTTTTGCACAGTACTGTATATATAATGTACAATATGTATAATACACATTGAAATGTACATAATTTGCATGTGAAATAAATCCTGCATTTAAGTTTTTTTTGGAATAAGTAAAAATCTGCATGAAAAAAGTGAAGTCTTAAGATTTTTATGTGTGTGCATTTGCACTTGTGCAAGAATGTCACACCTGTAGCTACACAAACATATACAGTCACGTTTGCCAGGACTCAATTTTGTCCCCTCAACAGCTTTTTTCGGCCCCCTCCCCTCTACAACTTTTGCCCCCAATCCTCCATAATTACCCAGAAGGCTGTGCTCCCTCCTCCGCCTGCAGTGGCCCCACCGTCACCCCATTCTCTGGCCAACAATGGACTGGCATAGGCCCAGTACGCAGTGACTACAGACAGGCCTGGCCCGGGGGTTAATCTCCCATGCCCCAGCCTCTGTCAACATGCCCACACTCTGCCCTCGTTTATTGCACAAGCGCACTATGCTCAGACACTATTACAGCAGATGTGCGGCAGGGAGAGCACGCATGAAGCTGTAAATGTTTGTGCCAGGGGAAATGGGAACTCTGGCGCTAGTTAGCAGGTGTTTGTTCCAAAGGTTTCAAGAGGAAACAATGATAGGTTATGTGACACTGTTCATTTGTCAAGCACTGGAGCTGTTGCGATGAATAGGATAATGCAGGGCATTGAGGGGGGGGGCGGACAGAAACATTAGAACAGAAACATTCTCATTCTGTTTCATTTTCAATTATTCCCCTGACATAGCATGATAATTTTTCATTCTTCCAACCTTTTATCAGTGATGTGAATTTGATTTTCTGTCTGACTATTTCTAAGCATGCTCCAAGTGCACCACACGCAGATCTGTGAAGTGGTACAGCGTAGGACTGTCGCCAAGAATCCTTATCTGAACATGATTGTTAATTTACTTTAGTTTCTGTAATTATCTCTGTTTACCTTTGGTCATGTTTATAGCAATATTTTGCACACCTAGGGCCGGTTGCACCAGCTAGACGTAAAAACGCTGGGTGTAATATCTTGACTGGAAAAAAAAAAAAAAAAAAAGTCTGAACGTGATTCCAACAATAGTGTTCCTCTTTGTCTCTATTATACAGTAGTTGTGGTGATGACCTCTTTATTCTCATAGAATTAGAACAATTATTGTAACATATTTATCATTATAGTTATACTTGCTGCGAAACAGCCCTTTAGAACGAGTATTAAAACTTTATAGTTAAAGCTGCAGTCTGTAATTTTTGCCTCTTTGTCGCCATCTCTGTTTGAAACCCTGGAATTGCAGCTGTGTGCGGAATTATCTAGCTTGCGTGGGTTGTGAGTCAGCACGGCTCCAGTGCGGATTAATCTAATGTTCTGGGGCCGGTTGCACCAGCTAGATGTAAAAACGCTGGGTGTAAGCCCTACGCTGGGCTTTGCAACGTCCTGCTTTACGATAAATATTTACACCTGTTGCACCAACTGAAACTACGATCAGGCGCAACTACGCCCGGCGTAGACAATGCGCGTCCACGCCGACACATTCTCCCTCAGTTATAGATATAGCTGAGACGACGTTCACGCCGCAATGGCTACAACTACTAATATAGAACTGAATTGCTCAAGACATAATATAAGTGAAATCACCGCGCTATGATTTCATTGAGTAAACATTTCCTAACAAGTCCCCGTTTTTATATCTGAAGTCTCCCTTCACACTCCCATGACAGATTTCATCAAGGTTAAGTAAAATATAATAAATGTAATACAATGCTTCTCTCTAGAGTTATTTTTTTATAGCTGACTATCAAGTTTATGTAGGCTACAATGAATGTCTTTCCTGAGGTAATTGTGACTTTACGTGACATTTTGTGTTTTGCTGTCTTTCTGTGGCTGAAAAAGCACATTTATGGTTTGTATTTTGTGATAAAATTCACAGAATTTGAAAGCTGATCATTTATTTCTTATTAAAAGTAGCAAAGCACAAAACTTATTGCGATTATTGGATGGCAGGCACGCTACACATAATGAATTGAATTAAAGACGTGAAATATTTTCAAGCACACTGTCCTTCCAAGCAAGATGTCAAATGGTTCAGTTTCTTTTAATAATCCCAGTTCATATGTAATATTTTACTGCATAATTATTACATGCTTGACAGAAATATATTTTGTATTCAATGTCGACAGTGTGGTATAGCACAGAGCTTCGCGATTGATATCGCTTATCCTGCCCGAAAAGACCATAAACATTACAGGTCACGTCTGCAGTAATAATTAACTAACAGACATGAATCCTAAAAACGAATAATGTCCGAGCAAATCATGACTTTTCACTTTACACCTACCTCTGAAAAGGCGTAAGATTTAATGTCAGACGTAGCACTACGCCAAGATGGTGCAACGGGTATAAATTCTACGCAGGACTTGAAGCGCATTTTACGTCCAGCCTAGTCTTACAACCGGGTGTACGTCCAGCTGGTGCAACCGGCCCCTAGTCATTAAGATATACATATACCTTATGAAGCACATAAACATAGTAAAATATTTTAGTAAGGAATTGTCATTTTATAATTTAACTCTAAAACATTTTCTGAAATTTATACGAACCCTGAGTGTATCATACATAGGTATATGTGCGTTGTTAAACAGAGAAACCTCACAGCTTGAACTATAACTCAGCTTTTCCTACTCTTCATATATTTAAGATGAAATATCTATGTATAAAATTTCACACGATTATAAGGCCACCCAGAGTGTGTTTTTTGTGTACCTGTGGTTCAGAGGTCGAGGACTCGAGAACCAGACAAGTCCTCTGCACAATCTGACCTGTGTTGCAGCCTGGAATTAAACCACGCCATACTGGTTTCGTCTGGCCAGAGGAGAACTGGCCCCCCGACTGAGCCTGGTTTCTCCCAAGGTTTTTTCTCCATTTCTGTCACCAATGGACGTTTGGTTCCTTGCCACTGTCGCCATTGACTTGCTTAGTTGGGGACACTTGACTGACTGATTGCACAGACACTATTGGAAGAGAGCTGAACTGGATGATGACATCACTGAATCATCAATGAACTGACTTTAGCTGGAAAAATTACTCATTGTTATTGTCTTGCATTATTGACAATCTATTTTCCTGTTTAACACTGTAAAGCTGCTTTGACACAATCAGTATTGTATAAAACGCTATACAAATAAAGGTGACTAGACTTGACTTGATTCCAGAGTCACATGACTTGACTCGAGTCTGAATCACGTGGCAAATATAAGGGCTTGTGACTTGCTTGACTAAATAAAAAAATGACTTGACTTGGACTTGAGATCCAATGACTTGTGACATGACTTGATTTTATAATAACTGTAATTAAATTATTTATAAAAAATAAATAATTGTGACGTACATTGGTAAACAAAATGCAATACATGGAACCAGCAGCACCAGTAACCCGAGTCTTTGCTGTTCATGACGCTGCAGAAGCAGAAAAATACAGTGCGCCAAATACAGAGAGCAAATCTCAAATATCCCTTTTTATCAATTAGTGATTTTTCTCTTGCACCCAAAATTGAAGATATGTTGGCAAAATGGCCCTAGTATGAGTTTGTTTTTATATTTATAATAATATTAAGCAATATTTCTAGAATATCAGCGCGGCTGCCAACAGTTCAGTTCAACACTTTTACTGAATGAATCCGAGGTTTTGAAAGAATCGGTTGAGTGATTCAGTGACTCATTCTTGCCTAGTTCCTGAATGAATCAGCTGCTTTGAATGAACGCTTCTGTGACTCACTCACTCAAGACAGAGATTTGCCATGACCTACTGGCAGTTTTAATTTCATAATTAAAAGTATCATTTTATTTAATATTTTTATTTTCAAAATTTTATGTTTAAAATATTATTATTTTGACCCGGCTACTAGGCTATCACATGTGAGGATCCTGCAGGTGACGGATCGTTTATAGCCTTTTCTCACAGCAGCCAGAATAATTAAATGTATCATTTTGATGGCGGATTGTAATCCAGAAAGGATTATGTGTTTATGAAACACATGTGAATGAAACGAAATTATATTCCAGTTATAAATGTGCTTCTGATTACAGATAGCCTGGGATTACACAAGATTTGTATCTTAAAGAAAACCAGTTCGAAGGGAGCATAATTTGCTTTTTGGGTTAAAAGAATTTCTTAATATGAAATTCGAAGAGTATGACAATTAGATTAGACTGTGCACACAATACTCATAGTCACCAATGCTGATGTTGTTAAAGGGGTCATATGATGCTGCTAAAAAGAACATTATTTTGTGTATTTGGTGTAATGAAATGTGTTTATGCGGTTTAAAGTTTAAAAAACACATTATTTTCCACATACTGTACATTATTGTTGCTCCTCTATGCCCCGCCTTTTTGAAACGCGTCGATTTTTACAAAGCTCATCGGTCTGAAAATCGCTTTTGTGCTGTGATTGGCCAGCTATCCAGTGCGTTGTGATTGGCCGAATACCTCAAGCGTGTGACGGAAATGTTACGCCCCTCACATACTGTGATGCCCTGTCCGGCCGGAGCGATGAGACAAAAACATTAAAACCCATTACAAACGAGGCATTTGTTGCATCCAGTGGGGACATAATTACTGATTATAATGACTTATACTGTCTTTTTACGCGTTGCGTTGCATAGCGCCGCATAAACATAAAACCCTGTCTGAATTTGTGATCGGAGAAATGACAAACAACAAATGCTACTCCGCACACAGCTGCAATTCCAGGTTTTCAAACAGAGATGGCAACAAAGAGGCAAAACTTACGGACTGCAGCTTTAAGTTAATTTCTGGGGTAAAAATAAATAAGGTTGTGGCAAAAATAAAATATACTTGTTTCTGTTTGGTACGTGTGGTATCGGCGTTTGGTATCGGGGCATTTTAACAAGTACGAGTACGAGTACAGAAGCTCAGTATCGGGCCCGATACCGATACCAGTATCGGTATCGGTGCATCCCTAATGTTTATCATACGCCAAATTATTAACATAGCATAGGCTAAATAGGAAAACTGACAATTTTGGTCTATGGAATTTTGATGGGTTTTATGCATTCAACAACATTTTATTATCCTTGCTGCAGGTAAAACCATGTTTAATGTTGTGTAATTAGTATTAAAAACAGAGCTAATATTGATTTTATGTTGACTTAATAATTTAGCCTTGAATTATAAACAGTGTTTGTTTGAGTTACTTTCAATAATAAAAAAAAAACAGCTGCAAAAACAAAACAATAATAATAATAATTATTATTATTGTTGTTGCTGCTGTTGTTTTTCACTATTTATTATTGTTATTATTATTATTATTAAGAAGAAGTAGTAAGATTTTTGTAATGTTTTTTAAAAGAAAACTCCTTGTGCTTACAAAGGCTAAATTTATTTGCTCACAAATACAGTAAAAACAGTAATTAATGTGAAATATTATTACAATTTAAAATAATTAACTTTAATTTTAATATATTTTACATTTTCCCTGTGATGGCAAAGCTAAATATTTAGGAAATATTTAGGTGCTCAAGAAACATTTCTTAATATTATAAATGTTGAAAACGATAGTGCTGCTTACTATTTTTGTGGAAATAATGATGCTTTTTTCAGGATTCTATGATGAATAGAAAGTTTAAAAGAACGTTTATTTAAAATGGAAATCTTTTGTAACATTATAAATGTATTTACTGTACTTTTTGATCAATTTAATGCATTATTGCTGAATAAAACTATTAATTAAAAAAATCCCCAAACCCCGAACTTTTAAACAGTAGTGTATAATATTATTGTTTTAAAAGTATTATTATTATTATTATTATTATTATTATTTATAATAATAATAAAAATATTATATTGCTCTTGTTGAGCTGAGGTGAAAATTGTTAACAAATCCTTTTAGCTCATCTATTAGACAATAATTAAATTCCATTAAAGGGCATTATGAAAGGGTTTCCCCAGCACTGTAATTTCCCGGCAGCTTACTCTCTTTGCTGTGGTGTGTTGGTGTGCTTGTCTTAAGCTCTCTTGGCTGCTGGCTCTCAGCAGGATTAGAGTGAGTGAGCTATCTGCACTCCTGCACAGCTCCACTCACTCACACTCGCCTCTTATTCTCTCCATCAACTTCAGCTGAGCTTGATTTCTCCAACAGTGAATTCTCTCTGCTGTCAATTTGTGTGTTGATGAGATGTCAATCTCTGTGGGGGAGAGTTTTTGTTCTGTCAGGCAGAATGCGGCATCATTCTGGTCTTCTGAAGAGTCTGCTTATCTCATGCTAATGTTACTGCCTCTAAATCTCAGCTCTCGTCTGCTGACTCCGTGTACAGTTACTAAATTATTAACCTGTGCTTTGTTGCCTCTAGTTGAAGGAGTAGTTTATTCATTGAGGAAAATTCTGTCATTATTTTCTCACCCTTATGTCAATTCAGTTTTTTTCCATGAAAAGCGATTGCTTCATGTCACTCTCAAAAAAAAAAAAGTATTTATTTATTAATTTAAATTTTCTCAAAACTTGTAATGAAAAGTGTTTGTAACAGTCTTATATTAGTATCATTGACATAATAGTATAGTTTTTGTTAATATTTTCAATTAATTTTAATTTTATATTCTATTTTCATTTGAATTAATATTTTATGTTAATATTTATTTTAATAATGAAATGAAATGTATTTTAGTAATGAAATTTTTTATGGTTTTAGTTTTGGTTTGTTAACGATAAAAACCCTGATTGGGAGCGATTTTATGATAAATAATGACAGAAATTACATTTTTTAAATTTAAATTTCATGCGACTTTTAGACAGTTCATCGATATATGATGAAAATATATTTAAAATCCATAAAATCTCTCTTCATGCTAAGTTTATAATTAGTGTGTCCTCACAACCCCCTCAGAAATGAGTCCGCGTCTGCACCACACCTTAAGAAATATATTTGCATTACCAGATAAGAATGATTATCATTCCAAATCAGCATGCTCTTCAGTGGTCTTACTCCAGTGAACAGCCACATTCTAATTGGAATGAATCCATGAGGTCAGCGTGGCTCTGAGCTGCACGTTTGATTTCTCACTGGTCAATTGGGAAAGTGAATTAAAGTGTGTGTTCTAATTGGCCGTCGATGCCCAGAGGAGCCAATATATTCACGCTAGCAGAGGCGCATGCATACACTCGGTCCAAGCACTCTCAATCAAGCTGGGTACTCCCATTGTTTGATTTCCATTACGCCGATGGTTCAGATTGCTATTTGAATGTATAAATCACAGCTATCTCTGCAGGGCAGCTCTGAGTCGCTCATGCATGCTCAACAAGCTCCGTCTCAATCCAGTGTCAATGCTGCAGTGCTGTGGCTATGTCCAGTTTAGCATAACAATAGTGAACACCTGAGATGAGAAGAACGAGGAAGAATAAAAGTTTGAGTACCTGGGAAGAAGGAGGTGAAGAAACTTAATGATGGGGTGGAATAGAGCTATCTGTCTATCTATCTATCTATCTATCTATCTATCTATCTATCTATCTATCTATCTATCTGTCTATCTGTCTGTCTGTCTGTCTGTCTGTCTATCTATCTTATGGTCTGTAATGCCTATAAATAAATATAAAGTTGTATCTTAAAGCAACATTTTTTTTTAGCTTTCAAATAAGACTTTGTCAATTCAGCATTCAAAGATTGTCTTGACCAGCTTTGTTTTAGTTAATAATTACAGTTGTATGATTTTTCCTAAAGGGGAGGTGGAGGCAGGGAGCAACATGGAGGTGGAGGAAAGGTGGAGGGGGGGCTGATGATCTTTAGTAGTACATGATTGTACGTGATGAGAGCTGTACAGAGGTTAGATCTATCATTTAGAACAAAAGAAGACTGCTAGTGGAGAAGACAGATTGTGTGTCACTCTGTGTGCCATCTGCATCTGATGGACTTAATTAGTTTGCAGAGAATATACACTGCAGCTGTGAGAGATGGACAGAGAGACATGAAAATATAATGAAAATAATTACTGAGATATCATGTAATTAAGGAAAGTGAGGTGTTAATTAGATGAACAGTTTACCGAGGGAGTATAAAATGTTTTGAGTGGAAGATGAATTAGAAAAGAATGGTGGATTATATGGCGAGCCGGTCTAGTGTTCTGTTATAGCCCTAAAGTTTGGGCCGCTGCTGCCAAGCACTGAACTAATTACCCAAAACCAGCATGATATCTCAGGAGTAACGGATTAATTAACAGGTTCCCTTAGTCTGAAGATATTACTTTCCTCTATCCCAGACCAGGGAGAGGTCCAGTCCCAAACCACACGTCTGCTCTCTGTCAGACAGTACAGAAGAGGAAGGATTTTGTTTCTGTTTCTTACTCTTTGTCTATGTCTAGCATTTTGTTGACCTAAGCGTTGAAGTATGATTTAGTAACACACCTAGTATAATTAGAAGAGTCTTGATGACCATGATGTTTCAGAAGTTAAATTCATCATGTTGGAGCTTGTAGAAAAATGTTCTTCCAAAATACAGTAGTTGTGGGCACATTTTGATGTAAAACACACACAGGGCCCTATTTTAAGGATCTAAGAGCAAAGTCTAAAGCGCACGGCGCAGGTGGTACACAATTTTTTAACTACTCAAAAAAGTACAATTACTGATAAAAACTACTTAATTACTGTAACGTGAGTATTTGTAATTCGTTACTTCACACCCCTGGATACATGCAATGACTATCCATTATGACATGTAGGCATTTTTATATTTATGTGGCCTACACAATAGTAATCTTTTACATTGCAATCCTTTAATTTTTTATATTTGGCATGTTTGTGTGCTGCTGCTTGTAGTAAGAGTGTACGCGCGCTGTGGACCCGCCTATATTAACGCACTCTTTAAATAACAAAAAAACTACTGAGCCATTGACTTTAGACCAGGTTTTTGTTGGTCAATGGCACAGTCTATTTTCAGTTCCTCAAAATAGCAACATGCCAGCAATGTGCCTGAACACACGTTGTTTTCAGACCAGCATGCCCATGGGCGCACAAATGGGCGCAAATGCATTTGCTATTTAAACAACGCGGCACAGGACGTGAAAATGACAACTGCGTTGGGCTGAAACTAGCAAAAAACACTTGCGTTGCGCCAATTAAAGTCGGCATGAAATGAAAACGGACTCTTTCTGTTTTGTAAATGCATGTTATAGATCTTATTCTGAACAATTCATAATATATTTTTTATAATATTATTTTTTCATATATATTAATTGTTTGACCTCATAATGTTCAATTATAATGTCATAACTCAATCTTCTCTCTCAGACTTCTGTATGGTGCCGTATGCCTGACTTACATTAAATAATGAGGATTGTGTGTGTTTTCAGAATTAAATTAAGAATGCCTTTAAATTACAATTTAGATCATGAGAAAAAGGGTGCATGATTGCACTACAAAATTGGAATGCAATGAAGTAGAATTGCATTGAAATTAATTAATGTTTAAAAAAATTGTCTAGAAAAGCAAAGCCTTGACGTTTGAAGGTTTACAGGCTTTACAGACCGTTAGATAGATCTATAATAATGTTATTAGAATCCTGAATTCTAGAATCCTCTTATTGATGTGCAAATTTGTACAAATTTTGGCATAAGCTGTCATGCCATCCAGCCCTAATTTTCTAGGATAGGAATGATCAGATGAATTCTTATAAATCCTTAGCTGACGATAGGGGTGTTCCCCCTGGAGCGGAGGTTAAGTGCCCTGCTCTAGGGCAGAATGGTGAATAGGGAACTCAATGACTCTCCACTTCACTGATGCCTCTGAGGATTTTGACCTACAACCTTTGAGTTTGGGCTCAGATATTTAACCACTTTACAATCATGACCCTCCAATTATTAAAATATCTAAATGCTAAAAAGTCAAGTGTAATGATGGTACAGACTCTTCCGTTTAATATGTTAGTATTCAGTGCAAACAGAAACATATTTCGACCCTTTTGCCTCAAAATTCCTTTTATTATTCTGTTCATCAGGTAACACCAACAGCGTATTTGCTGTTGACTACATCAGCGGATCCCTGAAAGTGAGTGGACAGCTGGACCGGGAAAACCCTTTGTACTCATCCGGATTCACCATCACAGTAAAGGTGAGACTCAAACCTAGATGTGGAGGTTTTCAAGACGATTCATTAAAAAGTGTTTTTGAGCTGTAAAGTGGTTTCTCAAAAGGATTTGTTCAAGTTCTAGGGTTGGAAGTTTTGAGAACCACTCTTATATTTTATGATGCATAGTTCCAATAGCTGTTCTTTAACAGAAGGTTATTTGGAAAAGGGTTTTTGTTCTAATTAACGGTGCTGAAGTAAAAATAAAAAAACCACTAAGAATACAGTAGTTTTTCTTTGATGTATCATTTGGACAGATTCTTTTGAGTGCTTCCTCAATAGTACCAAAAGAGCTGTTCATAGATTTGTTGAGAAACTGGAATAATTTTGTGGAATTGGAATCAGAATAGTGAAGTTCCTTAAGCTCTTTAAACCTTTTATCATACGTCTTTCAACCCTGTGTGAGATTCAAATCCACTAATGCATTATTTAAATCTCTTCTGTAATGTTTCAAGGTCAAGACTGATTTTAAATGAGGAATGAAATCGCATATAAGCACATTTGTTCTGTTTCCAGAAATTCTCATGTAGTAGCTCTGGTTAGTCTCTCGTCCCCTGAGCTGAACTCATTGGGATCTCTGCCAAATGCAGTATTGATTCTACAGTAAATGTTTGCAGAGTGTGACTGTAATTTATCGAGCCATTTACCCACATTGAGCATATCAGGATCACTGTGTGAAAAGGTCTCACTGACCCTGGAGCTTTCAATACATTTTTTATTCTTTTGCATAGCTATTACAAACATGCAAATCACTTCAAATTGCACTGAACTGGACTCGATTATTATTATTATTATTATTATTATTATATATTTACATCATGTTATTATGTTCAATAAGTTATATAAATAAATAAATAAATGTTTGCAGAGTGTGACTGTAATTTATCGAGCCATTTACCCACATTGAGCATATCAGGATCACTGTGTGAAAAGGTCTCACTGACCCTGGAGCTTTCAATACATTTTTTATTCTTTTGCATAGCTATTACAAACATGCAAATCACTTCAAATTGCACTGAACTGGACTCGATTATTATTATTATTATTATTATTATTATTATTATATATTTACATCATGTTATTATGTTCAATAAGTTATATAAATAAATAAAGCATTATTGCTTTCACAAGAAAATACTAATACTAATAGTATGACACAAATATATTAATCTGCTATATTCGGTCTGTGTGTGTGTGATGTCATCGTTATCTCTGTCCCCCGCTGACAGTTCCAGGGCCAAACACTGGAAGTGTGTGTGTGTGTGTGTTTTAATGTCCCTCTAGACCTCAGCCAGGGAAACTCTTTGTTCCTGTTTCTCCATCTCTGAGAGCTCAGTTTAGCAGAGGCCTTTAGGCTCCTGAAATAGTCTCTCTCTCTCTCTCTCTCTCTCTCTCTCTCACACACACACACACACACACACACACCTTTGCCACCTTTTCAAGCTATATGGGCATGGGGATGAGAAAGAAGGAGAGGAAGAAAAAGAACAAAAGAGGAGAAATAGAAAGAAGTGCAGACAGACTTTAGTTTACAGCAACTTTTAAAATAATTCCAATAAACACCACAAGTATGATACTCTCATGATCACACAGTTATCCTGCTAAACAATTTAAATAACATGGGCTTGACAATCTGAAATGACTGTTATTAATATGGTGCATAAATCACCATTTAAATGTTTGGGTTCGGGTTATCAGTTTCCACAAATAAATATGAAGCAGCACAACGGTTTTCAACATTGATAATAATGTTTTCATTAGAATGATTTCTGAAGGATCATGTGACACTGAAGACTGGAGGAATGCTGAAAATTCACTTTTGCTATTGCAGGAATAAATTACATTTGAAAATATATTCAAATTGAAACTGATTACTGATTTTACTGTATTTTTTTATCAAATAAATGCAGGCCTGATGAGCATATGCGACTTCTTTCAAAATTAAAAAGAAAAATAATCTTATCGACCCCAAAATTGTTTTCTACATTAGTTGGTCATAAAATGCTTGTGTGTTGTTAGCTTAAGCATATTGTGTTTGTTAATACTTGCTACGTTGATGAAGATCAGATGACAGTTTATAACCAATTAATGCAGAAACCAAACCAATTGCAAAGGTTTCACATACTTTTTCTTGCCACTATTTAAATTGCATTGATGTGCAGTAACAGGTGTGCATCTGAAAATACTGTTTACCAACAGATGACATGTCTGGGATCTTCAGACACCCCAGTAAAGAGCTGTTGTAGATTAGCACTTTATTCAAACTGCTGTGTGTGGAATTCTGTTTCCAAAAGATTGGTGGCTATTTGGACCTCTGTAGATTTCTGTCATTATTTCTCTGGGTTGGGATCTGACACACACTTGTCATCATTATCGCCTCTGCTCTGATATGAACACATTGGACTGCTGCTGGTGTCGGTAGATTTGCACAAACCCTAAAGTTGCTTATGCTTTATTTTTTTTTACCACCAAAGCACAACCGCAGTGACAAATATATGACCAAATAACACTACCAATTGTGACCCTGGACCACAAAACCAGTCTTAAGTCGCTGGGGTATATTGGTAGCAATAGCCAAAAATACATTGTATGGGTCAAAATTATTGATTTCTTTATGGCAAAAATCATTAGGATATTAAGTAAAGATCATGTTCCAT